>NW_027532203.1:9533235-9690013 GCF_008692635.1 Crocuta crocuta | reverse complement strand
GGTGGGGTGGTCAGGAAGAGGGCAACCGAGAAGGTGGCAGGTGGCGTTTGGGGAGACACTGAAGCAGGTGAGGGGCACGGCTTTGAGCTCTCCGGGAGAAGAGAATGCTCGAGTGGCAGCAGCGGCACAAAGGCCCAGGGCTGGGACTTTTTCCGGAATAACTGAGAAACGGGCAGGTTGGCCCGTATGACTCAGCCCCATTGAGCTGAACGATTCGAAGCAAGGAGTGGGAGGCAGAGTCAGAAGACCACGGGGGCAGGGTGGGCAGGAGCCCAACTAGGGGGGAGGGGGAGGGGCGCTTGTGCATCACTGTCAGGATCTGCTTTTGCTCGAGTAAATGCGGAGCCACTGCAGGGTTTGCAGCAGTTGGAGTGTTAAACGACATTAACAGCTGCTCCGTTGAGCATGGGCTCCGAGGGGATGGGCCGAGCAGAAGCAGGGAGACAGCGAGGAGCCATTTCTCTAATCCAGGTGCAAGATGATGGCGGTTCGGGTGGCGCCCTCACCTCACGCTTCTTCCATGGTGAACCACAGTTAACCCAGGCAGCGACGCTGATGAAGTCAAGGCCAAGGAATCCTGGGAGAATCCTTTATGCCAGTATTACCAACCTGAGCTTCTAGACTTTTGGGGGTCCTCAACAGGTTCCTATACGTCAACAGCCCTATAAGAAACCTTTTGGAAGGTTGCTCAGGCTGGGACACCGCGTTGCTTCGCAACAAGCTGGGTTTGCATCTCCCTGGCTCTGTAGGCTGATTGGAAGGGCAATGCCGGTCTTTATTATTTTTATCAGTAGTCAAATAAACGAATATTTAACAAATGGGGTTCGTTTTGTAGACATGATTTTTCAAAGCATGGGGCCCACTCCACGTGGCAGTTAATACGTTCATTTCTCGGGGATAAACCACTGGAATGGAGACCCCCTTTCCAACCCACACATGCAGCCATCTCTATTCTTGGTCCCCGAGGCAGATGAAGGTTTGTGCCTGGGGTAGCAAAGAGTGGGGCTGAATTTCAGCACACACCCTCTGGGAAGGAAACAGCATGATGGAGGGACAGTGTGCTGCCAGTCAGAGCAAGTCACTCTGGGCCTCAGTTTCCTCATCTGTGGAATTAAGANGGCTCTAAGCGTCTGTGATACTGTGGGTGGCCTCTAGCCACGAGGAATGGAAGAGAAAGGATTTCATTTCACATCCGGTCAAGAATCCAGGAAAACAGTTCAGCACTTAGCTCTTTTGTGCACCTAGAAAACGTGAGCACGTGTAACTCTTTCTCAGTCTTGGCGTTCGAAGGATATTATACATCCATCTTACAGGCTAACGGTGGTGATGTTTTCCCAAACTCTGAGATTCGAAAGATGTTACAAAACCTGCCTTTTGTTGGATGAATGTGATAGTTGAGTCATACTCCTGAAGTATATTGGGGTCATAAACTATACCTCAAGGTCTTTGGGTGGGCTTAAGTCATAGCTCAGCTGTAATTTGTTTTGTTTTGTCTTTAAGAGCAAAGAATACAGGGACATATTTTGTTTTGTTTTTTAGCAATCTCTGGAGCTAAAGTGATGTACTTCAAGGGCCAGCCATACTCGGACTGTCTTGGCAGAAAAAGCAACTGTTAGGAGGTCAAATCAAGGCCCATTTCGGGCCCTGCAGGACAGCTGACACATTCCATTCCCAGACTGACTCTTATTCCTTTAGCTTAGCCTTGAGGTGTTGTTCTCTAAGAAAGTGCAACACATTAAGATTGTCGCTGAAGTCACTCCCAAATTTCAGATCAGCTTTTGATTAGAAGAGGAGGAGCAAGTGCTGACAGCACGTTTTCTTGGGAGAGAAGGGAGGGGCCCCTGGGACAGAGAGGATTCAGGAAGCGAAGGCTGGATGCACCAAAGCCCAACAGTGCCTTCCTGCCATGTTTTCCCAGGCAGTCCGATCATAATTCCCCTGTGTGGCTTCCAGAACCCAGTTTTCCCAGGTTAAGTAAACTCAGAGTTATATTTGTACTTACCGAAGTACACATTGTCAGCTCTTTCCTTGTTCCCTTCTTGGTCGTTAAATGATGGATATCCCTGAGTATGGGATTGTGGGTCTGGGAATCTTGGCGGTCACGTAGTCCAAATTTCTGCTCCAAACAGAGATTCTTTCTGGCCCACCGAGGGCCACTTTGTTGGTGCTTAAGTCTTTCCGGCGACAAGGGACACTCCTGCTTTACAGAGCTCTAGGTTTAAATGATAGGCTATTTCTAGTTAGAAACTTCTGGGGCGCCTGGGTGGCTCAATCGGTTAAACATCCGACTTCGGCTCAGGTCATGATCTCGCGGTTCGTGGATTTGAGCCCCGCATCAGGCTCTGTGCTGACAGCTAGCTCAGAGCTTGGAGCCTGTTTCAGATGCTGTGTCTCCCTCTCTTTCTGACCCTCCCCTGCTCACGCTGTCTCTCTCTCTCTCTCTCAAAAATAAAACATTAAAAAAATTTAAAAAAAAGTTCTTCCTTATATTGAGTCAAGTTCTCTCTCTCTAGACTTCCACACATCCACTTGTTATCCTCTAGAATTACTCTGATTAGTGGATCTCAGAGTCTAATAGATTCAAACATCCTCACATGATCATCAAGGTCCCCCCACCCTCACATTATTGTTCCTTTCACTGACCTAATTTTATGAAAAATCCTGTTAAGTCTTGGTGACTGCACATGTGACAAGCATGTGCCTATTTCTAAAGGAAAGGATGGCTGGGGATCCTACGCTAACCTTAGTCCAGAGCAGACCTGAAACACAGCTTAGATATTCCACGATGCAGACCACATTCTCCCTGGAGGTGGATACTCCCAATGCTTTTAATGTGTGCTTTTCTCAGGCTTAAATAATGGATCACATTTTATAATAGTTTCTAATATCTTACTTAAAATTAATCCACAATGAATATTTTGACACAAAACCTCAAAGGAAATTGCTTCCTATCCAAAGTAAGTACAAAATTGGGGAAAACTTTTAAAGGTTCTGTAACAGACTGTACTCAGGAAACTGCCTACCATATTTCACTGGGCTCTTCATGACATCTAGTGGTAAAGCCTGGAAGAGTGTACGGTACTCTAAGAGCTACTGAGAACGTGAGGAAAAAATCATAATCTTATTTAATATCTGCTCTTTGAATATTTTATTTTGTGAAATCATAAATTGAATTCATTTTTCAATCCACTGTAATGATATACTCCTCCTTATTTTAGGCATCTTTACTGCTTTATACCTTTTATATCCGAGCTTACTTTGAAATCAATCAAATCTCTTTTTTCACAGATGTCAGAGAAACATACCATCTCCTTTAGAAAAAAAGCCATTTTGGATCAGCATAAATAACTATATTTTGATCGGGAAGCATATTACAAAAATGTTTTTGCATAAATGTATTCATCTTCAAATGCGGTTTTAAGACTTTGGATTCCTGCGAAATCTGAGTCATTTATAGCTAACCTTGAATGTATTGTTATTCACAATTAGAAGTAGATAAATTTCACAGGCAGAGAAGCTGACAAGTCTTTAAGACTTCACACTTAGTTTTGCAGGAAGAGCTGAAGTTAATTAGAAGTGATTATACATACATTGCGTGTGTGTGTGTGTTTGTGTTGTTGCACACAGACACCACAAAGGCCTTGGGAAGGTTGCATTTTTTTACGTTTTAAAAATAAACATAATCTCCTTCCCATGTGTTGCTATAAGCCCAGTAAATCTAGGAAGCTCAGCGGGATTGAACAAGGTCATTTCTTGTCAGGACTCCAAGGGGGAGCAGGAAGCAACGCTGTGTATCAGATACTGGCATTCTAATCCCCGCTCCGCACTGGCTTCCCGGGCGTGGGGGACAGGGCATGCCAGCGATGACACACTGGCAAACTGAGGCTCTGATGTGAGCACTGTCAGCATCAGGACTGTGGCTCTCTACCTACAGAGCCCCTTGTAAGATGGAAATAGATCCTCACCCTGGTAGTAAAGGCGAAGTGAGTTTATTCACTTCTTGGTTCTGGTAAACAGGAGAGTAATCATGAAAAGATTTATCTAATCACTACCTCAGAATCAAAGAGGATTTATTTATTCTGGTGTTTGTATATCTAAATATATACCTAATAAATTTTTTTAAATTAACTATATGTATTTAATTAAATGACAAAGCCTTTCACCAATCAGCTCTTCCAGAGATCCTGGGTGGGCTGTCTGTAGCTGTTCTCTGAGGGGCTTGTTGCTAGAGCCTGTGGGTAGACAGGGCTGGTGCCTGGTCAGCAGATGGGAAGTCCGGTGCCTGGGGTCACTGGGTCGGGCCTGGTGTTTGAGCCTCTGGTGAAGAGCCTGGGACTTGGGTATACGGGGGTAGACTGAGATCCTGGGTCCACAGGAGCCAACCAGGCACTGGGGACCATCGGGATCGGCCAGCATCTAGGTGTGTGGGGACCAGTCTAATACTGAAATGGGCCTGAATCCTGGTTTCACTCAAGTGGTGCTGGAAGCTGGGGCCAAGGGGCCTGGTGCAAGGACAAGCCTGGAGCCTGGGGCCATGGTCATTGGCCTGTATAACCTGGGGTGTAAGGAGCCAGCCTGGATCTTGATCTGCATGGGCTGCTTTGGCACTGGGATGCCTCAGGACTCTGGGTCCATGGGTACTGATCTGGTGGGGCGGCAGTTCTGTAGTTTAGGTCCATGGGGCCAGACTGGCACTGGGGTGGGATGGGAGTCACCAGAGCTGGCCTTGTGCTGGGGTGGGCTGGCTCTGGGGTCCACTTCATTCTCACTTCCACAAGGAGGGTGTCTCTCTCATGCTGGGCTGCCCAGACTTGAGAGAGGCAGGATGGGAGTAGTGTCAATCTTCTTCCTACCCTCCTTGGTGCATCTTTTCTTATGTCTGTACATCACCCCGGGGCTATAATCCCTCACCTGGAATCCTTGCTCTTGCTAAGGTATATTTGAATGTGGATGCTTATTCAAATTGAGGTTTCTGGGGGGTGATGAGCACTAGAAACTCCTATGCCATCATTTTACTAATGTCATTTTAACTCCTACAAAGAACATTTACAACTTAGGGCACCTGGGTGGTTGGTTAAGCATCTGACTCGATTTTGGCTCTGCTCATCATCTCATGGTTCTGAATTTGAGCACCGCATCAGGCTCCATGCTGACAACATGGAGCCTACTTGGGATTTTTTTCTATCTCTCTCTCTGCCCCTCCCTCCCCCCACAGCAAGAATAAATAAACAAACTTAAAAAACAAAAAAAACACATACAACTCAATAACAATACAAAAGAACTAATTTTTTTAATGGGCAAAAGATCTTATACCAAAGACATTTCTTCAGTGAACTGGCTAATAAGCACATAAAAAGATGTTAGACCTCATTAGCCATCAAAGACATGCAAATCAAAACCACAATGAGATATCACTTTATACCTACCAGGATAACTAGAATCAAAGAGTCATATAAAAACAGTTTTGGTAAGGATATGGAGAAACAAGAGTCCTTATACATTGCTTGTGGGCATGTAAAATGATGTAGCCACTTAGGAAAAGAATCTGGAATTCCTCAAACGATTAAACATAGAAGTAGCATAGGAACTGTGATTCCACTCCTAGGTATATATCCAAGAGAAGTGAAAATGCATATATAAAACTTATATATGGATTAAAATCAAACAAATAAATAAACCCAAAACTTATATATGAATATTTATAGCAGCATGTTTTATAACAACTAAAAATAGAAACAACCCAAATATCCATCAGCAAATTAATACATAAATGAATGTAGTATATTTATACAATAGAGTATCATTCAACCATATAAAAGAATAGGGGACTATAACATCCCACTTACATTGATGAGCAGATCATCCAAACAGAAAATCAACAAGGAAACAGTGGCTATGAATGACACACAGAACCAGATGGATTTAACAAATACATTCAACATTCTTTTCAAGTGCACACAGAATATTCTCCAGAATAGATCACATATGAGGCCACAAAACAAGTCTCAACAAATTCAAAAAACTGAAGTCATACCCTGCATCTTTTTTCTGACCACAATGCTATAAAACTAGAAATCAACAACAAGAAAAAACTAGAAAGAATTCTCACAAATACATAAGGATCAACCTAGCAATCAAAGAAGAAACCAAAAATGACATGGAAACAAATGAAAATGAAAGCACAACAGTCTAAAATCTTTGGGATGCAGCAAAAGTGGTTCCAAGAGGGAAGTTTATAGCAATACCAGCCAACTTCAAAAAGCAAGAAAAATCTCAGACAAACAACTTAACTTTACATGTAAAGGAGCCAGATAAAGAAGAACAAAATCCAAACCCATCAAAAGGAAGGAAATAATAAAGATTAGAGCAGAAATAAATGAAATAGAAACTTTAAGAAAAATAGAAAAGATCAATGAAAACAGGAGCTGGTTCTTTAAAACAATCAACAAAATTGATAAACCTCTAGTCAGACTCATGAAAGAAAAGAAAAGAAAGGAAAGGAAAAAAAGAAAAGAAGAAAAGAAAAGAAAAAAGAGATAGAGGACCCAAATAAAATCACTAATGAAAGAGGAGAAATAACAACCAACACTATAGAAATACAATTATAACAGAATATTGTGAAAACATATATGCCAACAAATTGGGCAACCCAGAAGAATTGGATAAATTCCTAGAGACATACAACTTACCAACACTAAAGCAGGAATAGAAAATTTGAATAGACTGATTACCAGCAATGAAATTGAATCAGTAAAAAAAAAAACAAAACAAAACTCCCCTCCAAAAACAAGTGTAGGAGAAGACAGCTTCACAGATGAATTCTACCAAATATTTAAAAAAGAGTTAATACCTATCCTCAACTATTCTAAAAAATAGAAGGAAAACTTCCAAATTCATTCTATGAGGACAGTATAACCCTGATACCAAAACCAGATAGAGATACCACAAAAAAAGAGAAACATAGGCCAATATCTCTTATGACTATAGATGTAAAAATCCTCAACAAAATATTTGCAAACTGGATGCAACAATACATTACAAAAAATCATACACCACAATCAAGTGGGATTTATTTCCAGGATGCAAGTATGATTTAATACTTGCAAAACAATTAGTGTGATACATCACATCAATAAGAGAAAGGATAAAAACTATATGATCATTTCAATAGGTACAGAAAAAGCATTCAACAAAGTATAACACCCACTCATGATAAAAAGCCTCTGCAAAGTAGGTCTGAAGGCAAGATACCTCAACATAATAAAGGCTTTATATGAAAAACCTACAGTGAATATCATACTGAATGGAGAAAAACTGGGAGATTTCCTCCTAAGGTCAGGAACAAGACAAGGATTTTCTACTCTTGCGATTTTTATTCAACATAGTACCGAAAGTCCTAGCCATAGCAATTAGACAACATAAAGAAATAAAAGGCATCCAAATGGGTGAGGAAGAAGTAAAACTCTCACTATTTGCAGATGACATGATACTATATATAGAAAACCCTAGAGATTCCACTGAAAAACTACTAGAAGTAATAAATGAATTCAGTAAAGTTGCAGGACACAAAATCAATGTACAGAAATCTGATTTGATTTCTATATACAAATAATGAGGCAGCAGAATATGAAATTAGGAAAACAATCCCATTTGCAATTGCACCAAAACCAATAAGATATCTAGGAATAAACTTAACCAAAGAGATGAAAGATCTATACTCTGAAAACTGTAAAACACTGATGACAAATATTCAAAACAGTACAAAGAAATGAAAAAATACTCCATGCTCATGAGCTGGAAGAACAAATATTATTAAAATGTCCATACCACTCAAAGCAATCTACACATATAATGCAATCCCTATCAAAATACCAACAGAATTTTGCACAGAATTAGAGCAAACAATCCTAAAATTTGTATGGAACCACAAAAGACCTCAAAGAACCAAAGCAATCTTTAAAAAGAAAAGCAAAACTGGAGATATCAGAATTCCAGATTTCAAGTTATATTACAAAGTGGTAGTAGTTAAAACAGTATGGTGTTGGCATAAAAACAGACATATAGATCAATGCAATAGAATAGAAAGCCTAGAAATAAACCCATAATTATATGGTCAATTAATCTTCGACAAAGAAGGAATGGATATACAATGGGAAAAAAAGTCTTTTCAACAAATGGTATTGAGAATACTGAACAGCTACATACAAATTGAACTGGACCATTTTCTTTCACCGTATACAAAAATAAACCCAAAATGGATTAAACACCTAAATGTAAGACTTGAAATCATAAAAATCCTTGAAGAGAGTACAAGTAGTAATTTCTCTGACATTGGCCATAGCAACATTTTTCTAGATTTGTCTCCTGAGACAAGGGAAATAAACTCAAAAATAAACTATTGGGACTACATCACAATGAAAATTTTCTGCACAGCAAAGGAAATAACAAAACTAAAAGCCAGACTCAAAAACCACACATCATGTGATTTCATTAATATGAAATATTCAGAATTGGAAATCTATAGAGACAGGAAGTAAATTAGTAGTTATGTAGGAGTGGGGTAATGGAGGGGTAAGAGGTTGATTGCTATAGGGAATGGGGTGATCTTTAAAAGTTTCTCCCTCCTATACTGTTGGTGGGGATGTAAGCTGGAGCAACCCCTCTGGAAAGCAGTATGGAGGTTCCTCAAAAAATTAACAACAGAACTCCCCTATGACCCCGCAGTAGCACTGCTAGGAATTTACCCAAGGGATACAGGAGTGCTGTCGCATAGGGGCACATGGACCCCAATGTTCATAGCAGCACTCTCAACAATAGCCAAAACATGGAAACAGCCTAAGTGTCCACCAACTGATGAATGGATCAAGAAGATGTGGTTTATCTATACAATGGAATACTACATGGCAATGAGAAAGAGTGAAATCTGGCCATTTGTAGCAACATGGATAGAACTCGAGGGTGGTATGCTGAGCAAAATAAGTCAGGCAGAGAAGAACAGATACTGTATGTTTGCACATATAGGAGGATTAGGAGGAACTTAATGGAGGACCATGAGGGAGAAGAAGGGGAAAAATAGTTGGGGAGAGGGAGGGAGGCAAACCTTGAGAGACTCTTGAATGCTGAGAACAAACTGAGGGCTGATGGGGGGGGGAGGGGAAGGGGGGTGATGGGCACGGAGGAGGGCACTCATTGGAATGAGCACTGGGTGTTATATGGAAACCAACTTGACAATAAACTATTAAAAAAATTTAAAAATAAGTTTCTCCTATCCCAATGCATTCTATCACTAAGTAACATGTATCTTTCTTAGTTGAGTATTTACATTTTCTTATAGTATTTTAAAACCTTAATTTTCATGAACACATATCTCTATCAACCTAAATGATGGACCTGACTTTAGACTCAAAATTATTTTTTACAATGGACTAAACAATCTCAGGCACAGCCCATAAATTCAATTGCATTCATTTGAAACTTCCACTTTGTATAATGACACTATAGGTAATTCAGATTAGCCACTCACTGGTGATGACTAAATATGCTAGAAAAAATGTTTAGAATCTTCTTGAAAACTACAGTTTAGCCAAAATCAGCAAGACTAATTTTCCCTGAGGGCATCTGTCAATGTCAGGAGAAGTAACTGAGTTGCATTTTTGTACCCGCCTGAGGAAGTAGCTATGAACCCTAAGGGCATATCACGGACAAGAACAATAAGAAACCATTCACAGACCTGAGTAGGAACCACAGAAGATATAGTCCCCTTGGGGAAGAAAAGGAAAGAAGGCATGAAATTGAAGCAAACCTACCCTAGACAAAAGAAAGCTAATACATTACATTAAAAACAGACAAACTAAGGGCACCTGTGTGGCTCAGTTGGTTAAGCGTCTGACTTTGGCTCAGGTCCTGATCTCAGGGTTTGTTGAGTTTGAGCCCTGCACTGGGCTCTGTGCTGGCAGCTCAAGCCTGGAGCCCACTTTGGATTCTGTGTCTCCCTTTCCCTCTGCTCCTCCCCTGCTCATGCTCTGTCTCTCTCTCCTTCAAAAATAAATAAATATTCAAAAGAAAAAAATTTTTTAAACAGACAAACTAGACTTTAAAGCAAAAAGCATGATTAGAAATTAAACTTACTTCTTAAATATAAAGGTTCAATTTGCCAGGAAGATAGAGCGGTGCTAAGTCTGTATGTATCTAACAATGTGATAGCAAAGCTAAAAATTAAAAACTGACAAAACTTCAAGGAGAAACACACAAAGCTGATCTAATAGACAAAAACTGTATCTAATAAAGAATACACATTCTTTTCAAGCATATTTTCAAAAACCACATTTATAAAACATTTACCAAAAATTACATCATTATATTAATTAACATAATAATTTATGTTAATTAATATGTTATGTTAAATAACTGTACTAAAATGTATGTATTATAATATGCATAGGGTCACAAGTCAGTTTCAACAGATTTCAACAGTTACATCATATAGAATATGTTCTGACCTCAATGTAATCAAGCTAGAAATCAAAACCAAACATCTAGAAAACATCCCATTTGTTTGCAAATGAACAGACACTCTTCTAAACAGCTTGTGGGTCAAAAAAATAGAAAATATTTTGGCCTAGACAACAAGAGCTTGTGGAATACAGTCAAACCAGTTCTTAGGAATACATAGCTAGAAAGCATGTATTTTAAAAACAAAGCTGAAAATTAGTGAGATAAATCCCCACTACAAAAAGTAGGGAAAAAAGTAAAATAAATGTAAAGAAATCTATTAGAAAGAAAAAATAAAGATACAAATATAAATTATTTAATCAGAAAAAAACATGCAAAATACAGAGATTTAATAAAACCAAAGTTATTTCATTCAAACATCTAATAAAATTGATAAATCTTTTTGTTTTTTTTATAAATCTTTATATGGACTAAGAACAACCCAAATTTTGATCAACAGGTGAATGAGCAAATACATTTTGATATAGACAGTAGAATAGTTTCAGCATGAGAAAAAGAAAATGCTGTAAGTATACATACCATGGATGACTCTAATAATAGTTTGAATTAAAGAAGTCAAGCATTCTGCCACCAAGAAACAGACTCTTACCAGACACTGAATTGGTGGACACCTTGGTCTTACACTTCCTAAGCTCCATCATTGCTGATAAGCCAAACAAGCAAACAAACAGTCAGGGAAAAAAAGAGGCCACATGTATGCCATGAACTTCTTTAAAAATGCAAACTAGGGACGCCTGGGTGGCTCGGTTAAGCGTCCAACTTCAGTTCAGATCATGATCTCACGTTTCGTGGGTTCGAGCCCCGTGTCGGGCTTTGTGCGACAGCTAGTCAGAGACTGGAACCTCTCTTTGGATTCTGTGTCTCCCTTTCTCTCTGACCCTCCCCTGCTCGCACTGTCTCTCTCTGACTCTCAAGGTAAATAAAAAACATAATAAAAATTTTTTTAAATGCAAACTAGTCTATAGTGATAGTTGATTGGTGGATGGCTGAGGGGGAGGGTAACAAGGGTTATAAAGGGCACAAGGAAAATATGGGGTGTGATGAATATTTCATTGTCTTCATGGTGGTTATAGTTTCACAGGTATATACATATGCTAAACCATATCAGATTGTATACTATGTATAATTTATTGTGTGTCAATTATACCTAAAGTTATTTAAAAGACCAAAAGTTCTTTTTAGAACAAGTACATGAATCAAAATGAAAACAAACAGCAGTCCATAGAATCAGACTCACAAGAACTCTAGATAATTGAATCATCAGACACAAACTTTAAAATAGCTCCATTTATACTTATTACCTATAGACTCCATCTCTTTTATGGAGTCACTTGTAGCAAACCAATGCCCCCATGAAAACAACTGGAAAACCAGATAAAATGTGACTGCATCCACACTGGAGAGCCTTTGAGGCAACCAAGACTTGAGCGGCTACGGTCACAGATGGAAAGGAGTGTCAACAACCTAGTCACACTTTTAATTGCTGCACGAGGCTGCAAGTCTGGACAGGTTACAAGCAAAGGATCTTGCTGGGAAGCAGAGAAACCAGAACAGCTTTTGGCCAACTCCCAAAACTGGACAAAGATTTAAGGACCCACAATCCCAGTGAGAAAAGAGGAACAAAGAATAAATCTTCACATACAGCTGAATTTTCCAAGACTTTAGCCAAATTATGAAGCTACATGGAATTAGAGATAGAAGTTAGAGAATCTCTGAAAGCAGAGTGTTCATTGGTCTCACAGTGTTAAGGAGGAAAGAATAAAAATTCAAATCTTCCAAGGGGAGGTGTCTCAGTAAATCTATTGGGCTGCCCGAACTCAGTTTATTGGATAAGCCCATGGATAAAGTAATCTGCCCCACTGTGTCTGCCTAACCGAGGAAATTGTAAAGTCACTCTGAAGGGTGACAGCATCATCCAGAGGCTTTACTAACTGTTCATTAACATTGTCTAGCATGCAACAGGTATTAAATAAATATTAATAGTACCAGTTATGTCAAGAAGATAGGACCAAATGACTGAAACCCAAGAAAAAAGGATAAACAACAGAAACATACTGACAAATTATTCAGATAGTGGAGTTAGGACCTCAAAATAAGTACAATTTCGGGATGCCTGGGTGGCTCAGTTGGATAAGCATCTGACTCTTGATTTCAGCTCAGGTCATGATCTCATGATTTGTAGGTTCGAGCTCCATGTCAGGTTCTGCACTGTCACAGAGTCTGCTTAGGATTCTCTCTCTCCCCTTCTCTCTGCCCCTCCCCTGCTCATGCTCTCTCAAAAGAAATAGATAAACTTAAAAAAAAACTTGTTTAAATAAGTACAACTTCTATGTTAGAGGAAAATAATAAAAATATTTTAAATGAGATGAAAAAATAGAGAATTATCACCAGCGATTTAGCATCTTTTGAGAAAAATCCAATAGAAATTCTAAGAATCAAAATATAAATACTAAAATTAAGAACTTGGTAAGTTTAATGGGGAATCATGATGCCAGCAGAAAGGATAAAACAACCAGAAGAAGTGTCAGTAGAAAATATGCAGATTGCAGTGCAGAAAGTAAAAAGATAAATATAGAAGAAACAGCAAGACAGAGTGAAACGACTGGAATGTACAAAGGGAATTCAAGAGGAACAAGAGAGAGAAAATGGACAGGAGCAATATTTGAAGAGGTAATGGCAAATAAAGTTTACAACTGCTAAAAAAACATTAAGTAAAAGTTATGGTATCATATTATGGGCTTTATAACTTGTAAATATAATATAATGTGACAACACCAACACAAATGATGGAAGCTAAAGAGAACAGTGCTTCAACTTTCCTATATTTTGTGAAGCACCATGTTACATCCATGGGGATCTTAAAAGACACATAATGCATTCCCTATAGTAGCCACTAAAGAAAGAAAAATTTAAATTGAATTATAAAATTTTTCATTAACACCTAAAGAAGTAGGTGAACCCATGAACCATGAGACCATGACCTGAGCTGAAATCAATGGTCAGTCGCTTAACCAACTGAACCACCCAGGCACCCCTGTCAGACAGGACTTTAAAATACCCAACTAAATATGTTCTACAAGAAACATATTTTAAATACAGATACATTGAAAGTTTAAAAGTTATAAAATCTATGCCATTCAAACAATCAGAAGGAAACTGGAGTGACTATCTTGACTTCAGACAAAATAAACCTTCAAGACATGGAGTATTACTAAATATATAAAGAAACATTTATGAGGGGTGCCTAGGTGGCTTAGTCAATTGAGTGTCCGACTTTGGCTCAGTCATGATCTCACAGTTTGTGGGTTTGAGCCCTGTGTCAGGCTCTGTGTTGACAGCTCAGGGCCTGGAGCCTGCTTCGGATTCTGTCTCTCCCTCTCTCTCTGCCCCTCACCAGCTCACACTGTCTGTCTGTCTGTCTCTCTCTCTAAAATAAATAAATGTAAAAAAATGTTTAAAGAAACATTTATGATTAAAGGGTCAATTCATCGGAAAGACATAATGTGTATGTGCTTAAGTCAAACATACAATCACAGTTGGAGGTTGTAACACTACTCTCTTAGTAATTAATAGAATAACAAACAATTAAATTAGGAGAGTTGTAGATGAGCAGCATTACCAACCATCTTGATTTCACTAATATTTATAAAAAATACCAAACTCAACAACTGCAGAATATATATTGTTTTGAAGTGTACACAAGATACTCATCAAGATAGATTATTATCTTGGGACAGAAAACAAGTCCCCCAAAAAATGCCAAATGATTAAAATCTTAGAGTATGTTCTTATAAAAATAGAATTAAATTAAAAATCAACAAAATAAGATATTTAGAAAATCCCCAAATATTTGGAAATGAGGCAACATATTTCTAAATTACCCTAAGTGAATCAAAGTACAAATTATAAGAGAACTTTCAAATATTTTGAATTGAATTACAGTAAGAAAAAACCCAAAAATTTTGGTATTCACCTGAAGCACAGCTTAGCAGGAAGTTTATAATAATTTTAAATGTTTATATTAGAAAAGAAGAAAGATTTCTAATTTATGATCAAAGTTTTTATGTTAATGGTAGAAAAAAAGCAAATTAAATACAAATTAAGTAGATACAAGGAAACAATAAACAGAAGTGTACAAATAAATAAAATTAAAAATATAACAAAGCCAAAAGTTCATTCTTGGTAAGATTAATACAATTTATAACCTCTATGCAAGACTGGTTACAAAAAAGAGAGAAAGAAAAAAATTACCAGTAATGAAAATGCAAAAAGGCTAGACAGATCTTTTAGGCATTTAAGGGTAACAAGGGGATATTATGAAAAACTTCATGCTATTAATTAGGCAACTTAAATGAAAAGCAAATTTCTTGGAATAAAGTGGACATGGTGTGAAATAGAAAAGCTCAATAACTGTAGTATGTATTGAACAAATATTTTAAAATATTCCGTCAGGGGCGCCTGGGTAGCTCAGTCAGCTGAGCATCACACCCTTGATTTCGGCTCAAGTCATGATGCCAGGGTCATAGGATTATGCCCTATGTCGAGCTCTGTGCTGAACATAGAGCCTGTTTAAGATTCTCTCTTTCTCTCCCTCTGTCCCTCTCACTCACACACTCTCCACTAAAACTGGCGAGTTCTATCACACATTTAAACAATAACCAGCATAACCCTGATATTAAAAACTGACAAAGAAATTATAACATAAGAGTATAAAATAATATCCTTCATAAGTATAGACACAAAAAATCTTCAGCAAACTAATTTAGCTAATTTAATCCAACAATATATGAAAATAATAACACATTAAGACCAAGTGCAGTTAATCCAAGGAAAGCAAGGCTGGCTTAACATTTGAAAATCTATTTATATTATTCACCATATTAACAGAATAAAGAAGGAAACACACATAATCATCTCAATAATGCAGAAAAGGTACTTGGCAAAATTTATCATCCATTCATGGTATTTTTTAATTCAAGCAGATAAGAAACAGAAACCTCATCAATTTAATAATGGACATTGTTCAAAAATCTACAACTAATATTAACAGTGAACACTGAATTCTCTCCCCCGAAGCTCAAGAAATTAAGCAAGGATGTTTACTCTCACTACTTCTATTCAATATTGTACTAAAATCTCTAGGGCGTGCAATAAAGGAAAAAAAGAAGATACAAAGTCTGGGAAGGAATAATTGAAATGGACTCTATTTGCATATGCTGATTCTTTACATACAAAACCACAAGAAATCCATTAAAAAACTACTAGAACCCATAAAGAGTTCAGGAAAGTGCCAAGACTAGTGGGTCAATATACAAAAATTAACAGTTTTACTCTATGGTAGTAACAAACAATTGGAAAATAAAATGTTTAAAATTCCATCTGCAATAATGTCAAAAACATCGAATAGCTGACAGTAAATCTAGTAATGAAAGAAGGGTTTCCATATGGAAAACTATAAAGTTTTGGCTTTAGAAATTAAAGAGCATCTAAATAAATGGAGATTGTGTGTGTATGCAAATTTATATAAGTATATACTGTTCATAAAATGGAAGACTTACTACTATTTAGATGTTATATTTAAGGAAATCTAAATCATAAACCTTTTTCTTTTTTAGAAATTGATGAACTGATTCTGAAGTGAAAATGCAAAGAATCTAGACTAACAGCAACAAAAATCTTGATTAAGAAAGATGAATTGGGGCACCTGGGTGGCTCAGTCGGTTAAGCCTCAAACTCTTGGTTTTGGCTCAGGTCATGATCTCATGGTTCCTGAGTTTGAGCCCGACATCAGGCTCTGCACTGACAGCTGCAGAGCCTGCTTGGGATTCTGTCTCCCTCTCTTTCTGCCCCTCCCCTGCTGTCTCTCTCTCTCTCAAAAATAAATAAACATTAAAAAAAAAAAAGAAGAAAGTTGGATAAATTATACAACGTATGCATTCAGTACTACCCTATAAAATTACAAACCTTAATTACTAAGAAACCTAAATGACCCATCCAGGAGTCTGACAAAAGAATGATCTCTGTGAAATAAGGAACTTTTAAGAGAATGAAAGTAGTCATGAAATAATGTTCTAGGATGACAGCTGGGACAAAATTTATAACTACAAACAAAACAGGAAAAAAGGCACCTGATTATAAGGAAGTACTAAAGCCTTTAATGACAACTTCAAAGCAGCGTTTCATATTCTCTTATGGAATGTTGCCATCAATCACTACACCTTGCTAATTGTCATGTAAAACTGTGTTCAATGGTAGACTATGAAAGCTTCTCAATCTCTTTGCCAGAAGGGTTTCAGAATCATTCTGCCTGCTGATGCCCCCTTCAACATAGGATTATTAATATAATCAAGGATTCTAATAATTAAGCACTACAAAAGACTGTTCCACAACCTCATGGGTTGAAGGTCTACTAATTTCAATATTTCTACATATAATGATGACTTACTCCCTCTTGAATTCATTTAACACCATTTTACTGACTCCTCCTGTGATCCCTTCTACATTCCTGAATACTCTGCTTTTTAGGCTCCTCTTCTAATTCCTTAATATCTATTCATATTCCCTAGTATTTGCCTCTTTTCTTCTTCCCCTTTATATTCTCTCTAGATACTCCCATTCATACACCTATAGCTAAATGACTCCTAATTCCCTATTTCTAGCCCTCGGCTCTAAAACCACATTCCTGCCTGTGAACCTTCATCTCCACTGGGAAGCCAAAAAAGCATTTCAGATATATTGCTATGGCAAACCCCGTATTCATCTTCTCCTCCAAACTTGCTTTTCCTCGGAACCAGTATTTCTACATCCAATTATAAATGTGACACACTTGTCTGCGTGGGCTCCTCTCTCCACTACCTTCCTCCTCCCATAAACTAAGAACAGTCTGATCTCTCTGTCAGGACAACAGGAGCTTCCGGTCATGGTCTCTACTTGCTCTTCCAGCTTCATCTCCTCCTTCTTGACCCTAAGAAATCTTTTATTTAACTCTCATTCTATGCACATAGATTGCACATAAATTGTGCCATCTACCAAATAAGCACTCTTCCTTTACTACTGCTAAATTCTCTTCCTTACCTTACAAAACTGCAAATTCCTACAGTCTCTCAGATCTCAAGCATCTCTCTTCTTGGAACCCAAGAATTTGTTCACTATTGTGTTTACTGGTGACACAGATCAAAGTAACTTTGGTTTGGTGACAGGGAAAAATCCTTGCATTACTGCTCCTAAGTGAGTAGAGCAAAGGAGACTACAAATAATTACAATGTTGTTTGCTAAGTACCAGGATGAAATAATGACAGGATGCTATAGCAGCAAAAAGGAGGCATACAATCACTGTTAACCACTGTCAGTTTTGCATCGACTGAGCCTCCTAGATAAGTAGAAATTCGTCAGGTGGACCAGTTGGTCAGAAAAAGCCATTAGTTATCAAGGTACTTTCTCATAACCACTAGTGCCATAAAGCAGATGGAAATGAAGGGGTAAGGTAGAAGGCTGGAGGGAGAGATCACATTATGAAGACCTCAAAAAGGAAAGATAACCAAGCCATATGGAGGGCACATTACAGAGGCCAGGTCAGAGGCAAGGAGGCAATTAGGAGCTTCTGCATTATGCCTCGCAAGAAATGACAGCCTTTAAACAGCAGCGGCAGTGAGACAGGACAGAAGGGTACGGAAGAAACGCTTACCCTTGCTGGAGGTCCAAAGTACCACACATTTAATCTTCCTAGCAAGCCTACGAGGTAATGTTCCTATTTTTACACAGGAGGACCTCAAATTCCGAATATGTTACATGTTAAGGATGACACAGCTTACAAGTAGCAGGGGCAGATTCAAACTTTAAATATCCGGGCTCCAAAGTAGCATAATGGGCCAGTATCTCAAATGCATGTCCAAGTATAAATCAACAAATCACATTTTCACAACGAAATCTCTATTCAATTTATCAGAATTAATTCTTAAATAAACTTCCTCTTCCCATAGAGAAGCCTACCAAGTGCACAAGAAGGAGATAGACTCTATCAAGTCTAGGGTTACATAAGATTTTAGTATTATTCCGGGGTATCTATAATTTTAGTAGTATATCCAAAATCTAAAGTTGTTTTATGGACATAATTTACACATTCTCCTAATTAATAATTTTGTATGGGCCACAAGGTTTAAAAGTAATCTTATTCACCTGTAAAACCTCCACTCTGCCAACTTACAGTGCTGAGCATGTAGAAAACAAAGTATTGATCTAAAAATAAAACAAAGTGAAAATGTTTAAAATGACATCAATACTCTTCCTTAAGCAATATAGGCTTAAATGGGGAATAAAAGATTCAGTATTTTAAAATTCATTTGCCTAACAAACATGCTGCATGTATGTTATAGAACATACACGTTTTGGAAAACTCTGAAAAACACAACACCTCTAAAAAGAGAACGTCTAAAAACAGAACCCCTCTAATAACAGTGTTCAAACTAAGTGGAAGCAATGTTCCTTCAAGGTGTCCCTTTCCTGTTCAGTGAGTGGATTTCATTCTAAGTTACTTTTCATTAAAAAAAAACCCTAAGGTTAGAAAAGACCAATTCCATATATATAACACACACAAAACCCAATCTACCAATTCGAAGTCTATAAATATTAATACAAGCAACACAGAAACTCTGAAAATTCTTTCATTCTCTAATACTTACAAATGAGAAGGTTTATGCTGCCTAACTTACTCCAGTGCTTTATTTCAGAACTAAAGATTTATTTTAGACATTAAGAGGAACATGAGATCTGCTGAACTATTTTAGGTAAAAAAGCCTCCCACCCTCCATATCAGGTATGTTAATAGCAGCCACATATAAAATGCTGAGGCCAAACGGGCAATACCAGCACCCCCAAGAACACTGACAAAACTATAGTATAATCCTCAAGTCTTGAGACAAAGATGGAAGACAGTTTCAATTCACCTGTCAATTCCTATAGATTAGCTACCTTTGGTATGAGACTGGGGGGATACTTTGTCCAAAACAGATCATAAAGGTCTGCCATGGACACAAGAGCGTGTGTTACCCTTGATCTCAGCCTTATGCTGCAAGACTGTACTCGAGTATTCTATTATGGATTATTTCATTATTGTTTCAAATCAGATAATGCATCCTGATGTGAAATGTAATATGGAAACTCAAGGGAAAAGTTTTGGGGGGTGTTTTTGTTTTTTCTGCTATGTCTGACAAAACAAATAATAAACCTAATATTAAGGACACCTGGGTGCCTCATTTGGTTAAGGGTCTGACTTTGGCTCAGGTCATGACCTCAGTTTGTGGGTTCAAGCCCTGCACTGGGCTCCATGCTGACAGTGCAGGGATCCTCTCTATTCCCCTCCTGCACTGGTGCATTCTCCCTCAAAATAAATAAATCTTTAAAAAAAATAATAAACCTAGTATCAGTTTCCTAGAAAACACTATCTCAGGGATGGTTTTGGTTAAAATAACTACGGTTACATTTTTCAAATGCTCTTTTTATTCATCTGGAAAATTCAGTGTATAAATATGTAATATATATGTATATACGTGTGTGTGTACACACACACACATACATACTGTTTTAGGAGAAAAGAGCATTTCAGCTTGGTGACTTAAGTAATGTCAACTACGTATGTTTATTTGTAAAATTTCCCATAATGAAACGTTATAGTTACCTATAAACATTCATCTTTCACTATTTACAATTTGAATAATCATGGAATGTTTGTATAGTGCAACCTGTTGGTATAGAAAACTCACACAAAGTACATCTGATCCTAAACCTTTACAAGTATGAAGTTACTTTCACTGGGTTTTCAAAGTGTTAAGTAGAAACAGGATGAGGTCAGCAATACTTAAGATGAGGCACTTTAACAATTACCCAAAAAAAGTATACAAAAGTGTCAAACAAAACTTGTTCTTAATCGTATCCCTAATTTCAGACGTGATTGATCTGAGATGCTCTATATTAAGGAATGTTATAAATTTTTATTTCTTGCACTTTCCCTACTCAGCCCAAGGCAACGTAAGTATGAATACATAAGATACACAGACATTACCACAGACCAGTTAATGTGCTTACATACAAAGGAACTAAAACACGATCCAACGACACTGGGGGTTTTAGAAAGTGACTGTTTTAACACAAAAACTTCTGCATAATTTTTTCATAAACATGTATACATTGATCTCCCAAAGGCAAAATGCTATTCACTACCAATCTTCTAGACAAAAATGCCCTCAAAGGTATTAACTGAATCAAAATTAATCGTCTGTGTACTTTTCAAACACTGAATTTTTAATATTCAGAAGTTAAAATTAAAATTTAATTTTAAAAACAGAGAAATTAAAATATTAAATTTACCAATACTTTCTAGATTAGCTTTAAGATTAAAAACAGTAATAAGTAACAGATGTTTTGTTAGCCTTTTGAGAAGCACCTTTCAAACACATTATTTGGCCAATTCATTTACAACCTTAAATCACGCTCTCTGTATATTAACACTGTACCTTTTCATAGTTAAGATAATAAATATTTGATTTAAAAGTATTAATTCCTGTTGCTGCATGAACTCACAGTACTGTATTTTTCCCCATGGTCAGATTTCGACATACCTCTTCTAGTAAAGAAAATGGCGGACCCAAACTTTTAAAGGTCACCCAGAAGGGATTAAGATTTGGTCCCATTAACAGTTTAAAGTGAGAACTGTTAAATCTCGTTAAATTTGTTTCTAGTAGGTTATAACTTGAGCAATTTCTATAGCTCAGATACCCAATGTTTAATAAACATAGGAGCTAGTACTCATTCTAACATACTTAGCTGTTCCAAGTTCATTTATCAAAATCGCTTGCTGTGTGTGTATACGTGAGTGCACACGCACTCCCCAATTCCCTAAAGCACTCTTGCTCCCCTACAGAAAGAAACTGGTTTTCAATCAATACACTAGCAGACACGTAAGTCCCTTCTAAAATAAGAAGTGTGACAATTTTCAAACAAATGAAGAGAGAAAATACTTCTTTAAAATGACAAAAATTAAGCTTGGCAAAAGTAGTGACTTTTATTTACAATTGCATGTATCAAGATTACAATAAAAACACTAGTGATACCATCCAAACAAAAGCAATGATTTATTGGTAATGGCAATGAATGGAATATTGACAGTCTCTGATGAGAATCAAGCAATTATCCAGGAGCTGTAGATCTGATTGCAATATGGTCTTCCAGTGTCTTTTGTACCTTAGTGGCTTTCTCCTTTTTTGCCAACTACCTAGAAAAACAAAAATAACTTTACATGTACATCTTATTGATTTAGGAATAGGTGTTATTTTCAAAATATTCCTAACAGGTAATCATCTTTAAAACCTGGCGTGAATTTTTGTCCCTGCATTTTACTTTGGCATGCAGTGTATTTTCATTGTTGAAGCACACTGTGACCTTCCCTTTCCTCCCAGCCTCAAGGAATTAAAAATAAAACACATGCAGGCTATTTTTGGTTTCCCACACTGTTTAAAGGAAAAGTAATGCAATTTTTCAAAACAAGGTTGACAGTTTAGAGAAGTTAATAAAAGGATGATGCTTTATGAGTGAAATATATTTGGCAAACTATTTTTAGGCAATTAGAAATCAAATGTCGATCACAAAATACTCTAGAATTAGAGAGCATACTAAACTTATGCCTAAATGCCCAAGATGACAGGTTTCTAGACTTTCTCTCAATATGTAGATATGCAATAAAAACACATTAAAAATGACTAGTTTTGCCTAGTTTCTATTTTTAAAAAAACCCTGGTTGCTACAAATGTACTATAAAAAATGTAAAGAATAAATCTTGTTTTTGTCAATGATCAGAAAAATTTTTCTATTGGAGGGCTTTAAAAATGTCCTATTTGCCACAAATGCAGAAGCATGAAAATGCAGGAATGAACTAGGTGTCTACCACCAGTGCCAGCAAACAAATCCTCTGTGGGAAAGTTCTACAACTAAGTTCTAAGCAAATAATTTACTTAAAACCTGAAATAGTTAAAACCTGAAATTTATCATTAGATAATATATTCTCATAGCAGAAACACCTCTAAAGAAATCTAATTGCAAGCTACTGAATATATATTTGTATATAAGATTTCTATGTACATTTGTAAGTGTCATTTTCCTATTTTAAATTGGTTCTGTTCCAAACGGTAGTTTGAATCAAACAAAACTCATAAAGGTCTTCTGTACATGCCTGGTCTAAAACAGAATGTGGCTGGGTCAATGTCATTCATGAGAGAAGATTATAAAAACCCACTTCATTCTCAATCATATGATGTTAAACATGCAGTTTTTCTGACCTTGAGGAAAACCACTTTCATTACTTTAAAAGATCTCCTCTCTGATCTACGAAAACCACGTGTTAGAAAGCCCAAAAAGCCAGAAAAATGCTAGAGTCTCGTAAAAGTAGTGGATACGAGTAAAAAAAAAATTCAGGATTTAAGAGCCAAGGGGAGCCTTCTTAAGAAAGAAGGGGAGGTGGCACTATCTGTATCACAAATGAATTTAAGCAGATAAACACTGAAAGCATTATTGATCATCATTATCACTGGGGAACACGCAAAACACAGAGCTATTAGATTAAGCAAAGAAAACAACTAATATTAAAAATTAAAATTTTAGCAGATGTGATACAGTAGAAGACACAAATCTGCATACTGTTTCACAGGTTGATAACTCTCAACTTGCCAATGTGTATTCTCTGTAAAAAAGAAGAAATTCAGCATTCCAATATGGATTTTCTCACCCCAAACATAAAGAAGCTCTTTTATTCATTTTTAAGTGTTTATATTACACCTCAAACAATAGTCTAGGTACATCAAAATTAGATGTCAAAAGTATTTATTCAAGTAAAGAGTCCATTGATCTTCTATGTGAATAGTTTAACCCAGCCTAACATTCAGTCCGTCTTTCAACACCTTGAGCTCACTTGTGTAGGAAAAGCAGAGGACGTGCCCATAATTAATCAGCAAAAAGCCTTTGGGGCCACAGTTCCATTGGGTAAAGAAAAGCAATATATTATAATAAGCAATATATTATGCTAGTACTAGTATAAAAGAAGCATATGAAACTATTCTTATTTGATTTCCAAAATGATTCTATATTCTCAAAAAATAAAATTTAAACTTCAAATTGGATTAAAGCATCCAACGACTAGTAAAGTCTGAAAGCATTTATAACACTTTATTGCAATATTACTTCTCAAAATGTAGTACAAAAATGAAATATGAGACAGGAGAAAGTAAAAAAAAAAAATAAAAGTCAGGGGGGCAACATGGTATGATAATGAAATTAAAGCACCTAGTTGCAAGCCCACAATAAAAACCAAAACAAAAGGCCAACAGAGCATGGCTAGGGTAAGACGTGAAGAAAGAGATGGCTGAGGAAATCTAGGTAAGAAGGCTGATCCAGATGATAGAAGCTGTAGAAATCTTGCACCAACAATGGCGAGAACATGGGAAGGGTGAGAGCAGACAGGTGCTACAGATGAGCAGAGAAGCAAGGGGGGAGGAGGGTGAGATAAGGTCAATCTTTATATTACTTCAGTTTTAAAAATCTTCTGTTTTTAGTTCATTTGAGTTGCATTAAAAAAGCTGAAAAATAAACAGACAGAAATGTTACAAAAATAGCTGATACGGTAAATGGCCAGTTTAGAAAAGTCTATTTGTATTACAGTGATAGAAAATCTGCTCTGCTTTTCACATGCACCTCATTCCGTAAGAAGCAGAAGCCCCTTTAGTTTTGCTCGTTTTTGTACACTTATATGTTATTACTTTGGTACTAAAATAAAGCAATCCACATATAGTGCATATTTTAGCAAGGAAAATCCTTCCAATTAAGATGGCAAGCTTTTCATGCTGCACACAAAAAATCCATTTACAACAACAAACAGCCCAAGTGTATATTATAATGTGTGTACAATGCCTATAATAGCCAAAAACATACAAGTAGGAGGTGTGTTCTAGTCTACCAAATCCTGCAAGTATACAACCTTTAAAGTTGAGGTAACATGCAAGGTGGTTTAAGATTTCCACCCAACATCCAAGATCCATCAGCATTACCTGAGCTTCTGTCATCTTAGGGATATAAGGAGAAGACCAATGACACTGAAAACTAAAATTATCTAGAAACAACTCACACAATATAAAAATGTAAGCTGAAAATGCAAAACAATTCTATTTTATCATTCTTTAAGCCATTTTATATAGCTCTTTTTACTACACAAAGTATCAAAATGTTCGTCTCTGTGCTGATAAAAATGCATGCCAAATCTATTTTGAAATTTTGAATTCTAATTACTATATGTAATCCCTTTGAAATTCAGACTAACTAAACAAAGTCCTGCACCTTCCCATGTTCATGCCCAAGTTCCTAATTTTCTAATCTACCTGGAGAGCCCACTGCTATCTTTTCCTGTATCCATTTCTACTCCCACAGTTTAGTTCAAGACCCTCTTCCTCCATAAAACATTCTCATTCCTCTCGTAGATATTCTTGGAAAGGAGGAAGTATCACTGGGCTAGGAAAGTATGAGAATATTCTGTAGAGGAAAAGACTTGACCTAAGCTTTGATTAATTCTGATTAACTTTCCAAATGTTTGTGCATTATCGTTTAAGAATATACTTGCTATACAAGGTGACTATGATTACACCTAGCACAGTATTACAGGGACAGCAAGTACTATACCATGTATCTATCATTTCCTTTTCTAGAAATGAAACTCACTTATCAGTTTTAATAAGCAACTCATCTAGACAAAATCTAAAATGGCCAAATAGTATTGCAATTTTCCTACACTGATGTTGTTGTCCTAGCGTAATGCAAAAAGCACTGAAATACTAGCTTACTTTTGAGAAACAATTCAATGAATGACACAAGTCTCATTCAGAAACTATTAAAAGGAAATGTAATATTAACATACATAAGAAAATCATTCAACCAATTAAAATTTATCAAACATTAAAAGCAAGGGACTAACCCCAAGAAAGGAGTCCACAGCAATATTAAATTATTTTTGAAGCAGTTCTCAGTGCAATCTAGGCTGATGGTCCCTGAGACCCTTTCAGGGAGTAAAGTCAAAACTATTTTCAAAATAATGCTAAATTATCATTTGCCTTTTTAACTCTCATTGTATTACAAGTACGGAGGTTTTCTAGAGGATACATGACCTATAATGGCAAATCTGACTACATGGACAAAGAGAGAATGAGAGAGGGGTCTATTAAGCCAGATGATAAAAAAATTTGCAAAGCATAAAACAATGCTCTTCTTGCTAAATTGGATTTTGGAAAGCATGTAACTTAAAAATATTATATGTGTTAACAATGAGTTTATTATTTATAAATAAATAATTTTTAAATTTCTCCATTTCAGTTTCTTAAAGGGTAAATATTAGCTAGATATAGCCTACGTTAACAAAAGCTCTTTCTGCTGCTTAATAATATTCTATAGTGTTAAACGGTCCTGAGGCCAAAAAGTTTGATAACTACTGCTCTACAGTAATGTTAAATAAAGTGATAAAGTATTTAGTTGAATGATCACATAGCGAAATTATACAACAAACACAAATACTCTCAAGCAAGAAAAATCTAGTGCCTTTGCTATATCCTAAGGACAGTCCCAAATGGGTAGTCTGGTAAGTCGAGAGTGAGAGAGAGTGAGAGAGTGAAAGAGTGAGAGAGTGAGAGAGTGAGAGAACGAGAGCGAGAGCGAGAGAGAGAGCGAGAGCGCGAGAGGAACCAGACTAGAAGACACAGGAGAGGGAGGATGTTAAAACCAAAGTGGAGACGAGTCTGAGACGGACAACTATAACGCACATTAGAAAAACTGACCGAATGGCAGGCTGGTTGGAAGAGGGTCAAGATGGAGCAGTGGTTACTTACAGAGAAAAATGGAAATCAAACAGCATGAGCTGAGGTGAAAAGCAGGGAACGTGAGCTGGATTAATGGTATGAGGAAATAGTATGGCTTAGAGTCAATCTCATGAAGGAATTAGGCTAAAAACAAACTATGCAAGGCAGTTAAAGCCAAATCCAATGGCACCCAATCCACATAGGCAGAGTAACAAAGCAGGCAGCCAATGTCTTTGGTGCTCACACATTTTCCCAGTACAGCATATCTCACATCACAAAAACGGAGATGTTTAATCTCTGCTTCTTCTGACCTGTCATTATACATACGTCAAACATTTGACATGACTGGTCTAAGTACATAATTGTCCTACAGCTCCCAAAAGTTAATTATGTTATGAGACAGGAAGATATAATAGTTGAAAAGTGACTGGTTAAAATATCTATGGTCAAGGTTGACTTTTGTAAAAACAGCATACAATTTTATAAGCTTATCCACAATCACACAGTTTTATGACTTTGTCTGTGACTGAATTAAACTTAGATCTGTAGATACCATCAAAGAGAGTAAAAGTTTTCGAGGTACTCCGTGGCTTCAATTCCCTAAATGGGGGTCTAAGCTGTTCAGCAGAGCGCTTCTTCCTCCAGGCACTGGCAGCCCTGGGGAAACTCCCGTCATATAATGACCTCCTGACAATCACTTCCCGTCCTACGTGGCTGCCCAGGAGCCATCAGAAACACAGTGACACCCCCACCGCCTGTGCTACTGCACATTTAATCTGTGTACAGCCACTGGATCCTGTTCTGATAAAGTTCTCAGTGGCACTTCCGTGGTCTGTGGCTGTAATACTTTAAGAGTCACCCGAAGAAACCAAGCAGCAGTAGTTCCATGAATGCACAAGATGCTCTCATCCCTAAGAGTCCTACATAGCTTACAAATTCTTTGCAAAGCTTAGGACTGTGTCCACAAAATAAAACAAAAATATACATACATACGTATGTAATCTGCCTGCTGATACTTATTTGCCTATGCAACGAGGTCTTTCAGCACACAGACACGGTTTAAAAGCATCTCCGTGTAGTAGAACTAAGGCCATTCTTTTTGATTAAAATTATTCAGTGATTTAAAAAGTTTTCGAGAGAAATAATATAATCAAAATCTTAATATCAGCAAAATTCTTAAAAATTCACTTATAACAATGATTTTAACTTACTCCTATTTTGACATTATTCCTAACTACTTTCTACCAACAAACATTTATTTAGTTGGTTTAATTTCCTTTTATTTATCTTTTACTTCATTACAGTTGGGGATTTTAATTTGAAGTATGGCTGACATACAATGTTATATTAGGTTCAACAGTTCTACATTACACTATGCTCAGCAAATATTTTCACCCTCTTATTTGGATACCATTTACTAATAGATGCTTATCAGTAGGACTTATTTTTATTAGAAATATCTTTTAGTTAGATATCAAAAATGTGATTAAGGGAACCTACTGTTCTAGTCTAACCCCAAATATCATGACATGGTATGATTTTGATCTCTGTATTATTTCTTTAAAATTGTATTTTTATTTCCCCTAAATACCAATTAAGTAAACTTACTCGTTTGAAGTCATTCATATTTGTTGCCTGGACTGGTGTACCAATAAAAGTAAAATATGAAATTCTTGTTGTTTCCTCTTCACCTTGATTGGACTGAACAAATATCTACCCCCAACGAAAAAAAAAAGAATTTTTATATTAATGATAATCCTTTTCACATATACATGCTTTACAACTTAACTGATTTTGTTAGATTATTAATAAACATACCTCCTACTCTTTGCAAGGACCAATCCAAACTACACTTAGACTAGCGCTCGTGCAGGATTATGACCTCGGCTGTTCGCCCTGCCAGCCCCACCTTCTCCAGGGCGTCATGGCAGGACGCCCACATACACAAGTTTCTGATAAGTTAGTGTGCCGGTGTGGAGGAGTCACACTTAAATTCTTTACAGAGAATGCTGAAAGAGTATGAAATTCAGTACAGCGGGCAGACTGCTGTTGAAATTTTATGAAAATTAGTTTCTGACTGGGGAAAATCTCTGCAGCTATTTTCTCTATGATACTCATCCATTCATTCTATTTCCTAAAAATATTAAAAGAAAAAAAACAGTATTGGAAATCTGCTTCTAAAATTACACTATACTATATAGCCTGCATATTTTATTAACCTTGACTGTATATTTTTTAAATTTATTTATTTTGAGAGCGAGCGCGCAAGGGAGGGGCAAAGAGAGAGGGAAATCCCAAACAGGATCCAGACAGAGGAAGAATCTCAAGCAGACTCCATGCTGTCAGCACAAAGGCCGACGCAGGGCCCGAACTCACGAACCATGAGATCATGACGTGAGCCAAAATCAAGAGTTGGCTGTTGTAACCAACTGAGCCACCAGGCGCCCCGACTCCTTATACTTTCTATTTAAAAACTCCCCTCAGCATGATAGTAGACAGCAGCTTTACTCACAGGTCCTTTTTCAGTATACTGGCTTCTCTTTATATGTGTNATTGTCTTACTTTTTAAAAATATAATTTATTGTCAAGTTATCTAACATACAGTATATACAGTGTGCTCTTGGTTTCAGGAGATTTCCATGATTCATTGCTTACATACAACACCCAGTGCTCATCCCAACAAGTGCCCTCAATGCCCATCACCCATTTTCCCCTTCCCCTCACTCCCATTTATCCTCAGTTTGTTCTCTGTACTTAACAGTCTCTTATGGTTTGCCTCCCTCTCTGTTTTAAACTATTTTCTCCCCTTCACTTCCCCCATGGTCTTCTGTTAAGTTTCTCAAATTCCACATATGAGTGAAAACATGATATCTTTCTCTAACTGACTTATTTCACTTAGCATAATACCCTTCAGTTCCATCCATGTTGTTGTAAATGGAAGATTTCATTCTCTCTCATTTCCAAGAAGTATTTAAAAAAAACAAAACACATTACATGCTGTCTACTTAAGAATATCGCCTCTCTAGGCGCGCCTAGGTGGCTCAGTTGGTTGGTTAAGTGTCCGACTCTTGATTTCGGCTCTGGTCATGACCTCATGGGTCAGGAGATGGAGACCTGTGTTGGGCTCTGCGCTGACAACACAGAGCCTGCTTGGAATTCTCTCTCCGCCCCCCTCTTCTCTCTGCCCTTCCCCTGCACAGGTGGGGGTTCTCTCTCTAAAATAAATGAATATAACGTCAAAAAAATTTTTTTGCCTCTCTTGATTTAGACAACATCTTTCTTTCATTCTCTGATGGCATTAATCAGTTTTTGGTGTTTATAGGCAAACACAGATTCATCTCAAACTGAGCTTATAAATTAAAAATTCCAAGACTATAATAGGTAGACTATTAAACCAGCTCTCCATTTACTTGTAATGCTCTTTGGATCTTACAAAGCACAACAGTTTATATTCACTGCTTTTAAAATTCATCTTATTTTGATTAGATTTTCCAATCTAAACTGTCATTTTGATTTCAAATTTATCACCAAAAAACTGATAAGCATGCTTTCGTGTCTTGATTTAAGTTACTGACTAAATGTCTGATTGAGATAGGACACAGTACATAAAGACTTGAGCCTATCACAAGATAACTATGTACAGTGATTCTCAATGGCAGAGAAGATTAGAACAGGATGTTTGGGTTGAAAGGGCTTTTCCAATAAACAAATATCTTCCTTCTATCACTAATTAAAATAAAGCAACAGGTATTAATTGAGGATATGGTACAAATGTAGGTCAGGAAGATATGTGATAACCAATATTCTAGTTTAATATAATCATTTTCTTTGATTTCATTTGGACAGAATATTCCAAATACCGAAATCTCAATCACAATCCTTCAGCCTACTACTAAGAACATTCTGTGAGACTCCAGTGAAAAACCTCCTAAAATGAACACTATACCATTCTTCTAACTTACAAAAACCAGAATCATTTCATTCAACCAAGGAAATTACACTAATTTGCCCCAACTTGTTCTCAGTGACTCTGTGCTGGTTCCCACTGGTTTTCTAGGTATTCATTCCACAATTCTCAAACCCTCCTCCTCCCTCCTCTGAAGGACTGGGCTGGGAGGGCAGGAAGGAGAAGGAGGTGGCTAGGAGAACAAATCCTGGGTTTCTTTACAATACTTCACAAAAGCAATCAATAACTGCAAAGAAGCAGCTAACTTCTTAATGTAAATTAAGATAACGTAAAATTATGTTTTTAAAAAGTCATTTGTATGGAGATCATGACCACTACACTATTAAAACTTGTGTGTCCTAGAAAAGTAAACTGGATTATACAACTGTTATCATCACTCATTACCAGGTATGAAAGATAATGTACAAATATCTTCAGTTTAAATGTAAAGGGTCTATAGTAAACCTCTAACAACAGCTGCCAAATATATATAAAGTAACTGACAAATTCACAAATTAAAAAAAAAAAAAAATCAACCTGTTCTTCCTCTTTAGAGCACACAGATAAACTAAAAGAAAATTTAATTAGCTCAATTATACTTTTTTCAATCATTTCAAATCAAGAGAACAAAAACCTACTTTCAAGGATCATTTAGAATCACCTGGGACACTGAAGGTAGCACGGACTGTCACCCACAAACCCATAAAACATAGTTGAAATACTACTTACAGTTACACTGTTAACATTCTGAAACTTAACGTAACGAAGTGGGACAATACCATCTTCTTTAATGTCGTCCTCTGTGAGTTCCAGAGCCTGAGTTGGTTCACTTCTTTCTGCTTCTTCAAAATCCATAGATCGGGGTAGATTGATAAAAATTTTTACATATTTAGGACCCTGACCTATAAAATGGTAGAATAAAATTAAAGGCTAAAACCAAATCCGCAATACTTTCTTCATTTCACCATTACATTCACACTACACAACCAGATACACATTCAAATATGTGCACATACCTCCATGCGTCTTTAGGAATTTTAAGAAATTCTGAGTTATTTTCATAGCCATTCTTTTTTCTTTTAATAGACACGTACTAGTGTATCCTTGGCCTGCTAGCCTTTTACTAAGAACTGAGAATACTAGATTAAAACACATATGTACCTATGCGTACACATACACATACACAGACTTCTTGCTCTCAACTATAAAAGACATGCTGTCAGGAATGCACAACTACTAGTGAGGAGATGCAGGGAAGGTGACAAGAGTCTAACGCTATACGCAGGTTAACAACAAGTTTCATAAGGGAACTTAACATTTGAGCTGGGTCTTGTAGTCGCCAACAACTGGCGCATCTGTTATTTAGAAAAAAAGTAGGAAGATCTAGACCCTCAGTTTTATCATCTATAATAGGAAGAATGTGAAATAAATTTCTCCCAGTTGTGATCCTAAAAAATGGCTACCTCAAACCTGAAGTTTCAGAATAATAATTGGAAGAGTTCCTTTGTTTTCAGATTAAGAGGGGAACTTAAATTCTACAATAAAAAATTTTAGAAATAAGGTAAAATTGTCCTTTTATCAGTTCCTAATAATCTTACCTTATTTGCACATTCATTTATCTCCTTGCTTTGTTCCAGAAACAATTTCACTCTCTCCCAAAACAAGGAATATCTACCTCTATTATTTAATTACTTTTAAATATGCACTAACAGATCCACAGAACAGAAAGTTTTTTTTTTTTTTTTTATTTAATATTTTTATTTATTTCTAGGAGAGAGAGAGAGACAGTGCGAGCAGGGGAAGGTCAGAGAGAGAGGGAGACACAGACTGAAACAGGCTCCAGGCTCTGAGCTGGCTGTCAGCACAGAGCCCGATGCGGGGCTCGAACCCACGAACCGCGAGATCACGACCTAAGCGAAAGTCGGACGCTTAACCGACTAAGCCACCCAGGCGCCCCTAGAACAGAAAGTTAAAGAGCTGTCCACTACTCACCATTATCTGGCCCTTGAAATTTCATTGAATAAAGCTTAACAGGTTGATTAAATGCCACAGTAATAAGTAGCTGTGAAGAAAATAACAAGTTTTATTTTAAAAGGGCTCTTGAACACTTTGAATATACACAACAGCTAAGCAGAATTAATACGATTAATGCAAAAGCAGAAAATATTTAACTCATTTCACAAAACCAATGTAATATAAGAAAAATTAGTAAGTCGAAAGTAACTTAATTAGACTGACATTTGAGAAATACAATCATCAATTATTCACATAAGGGAATAATGACAAAACTTAAAGGAATAAATTAAATTAAAAATATGCATACGGGAAGATTCTTGCTGTCTCAGTTAGTAGGGCATGTGATTCTTGATTTAGGGTTGTCTGAGCCCCATGTTGGGTGTAAAACCTATAAAAAACGGGGAGGGTAGGTAATGCCTAAGATCCTAAGGTCTTGTCTTGTGACCTGTATACTGGCATTTTGCCTTCCTAAAAATTAAATAAAATCCCCAAATTAAAATAAAATTCCACTATATAGCTTAGAATATAAGCTGAACATTTTGTAGGATGGTTTGTCAAGCACGTACCCCTATCATCTGACAATTTGGAGACAATGCAGATTATGTGAAGAAACTAGTCCTCAAATGCACTGCATATGATCCGCAACTCAGAAGAAAAAGAATTTTAATAGCTCTATGGTAACCTCCAAACCTCCATCCTAAATTTAATCTACTGAATTTAGAAGGCCACATAAGGAAACCAGGATAGGAAACATTGTCAGGATGCCGATCTCTAAGAAACCAAGCGTCATCTGCTCAATCTTCTTCCCAGTTAAAATGATGTACGTATCTCTGCTTCTACCCTAAGAGGAAGATTTCCCTGGCAGTAAGGTTTCATGGAAGCTGTGGTCAGTTCCATTGATATGCATCACCATGTTTTACTCACGGCACCATTTACAAGCAACATGATCAAGAACAATATTCTTAAAACTGTTCAGTAAGGCAACTGTAGTGGGAAGAAAGATCGAATCTGGATTTATGATTTCATGATCATTGTCATCTGTGTGCCTAAGAAAACACCCAGACCATTTCCTCTGGTTATATAAATATACTTCTTATACTGGATCTGTAATCATGTGTCAAAAAATAATAAACATGACATATTTAGAGACTTGAACCACAGGTGAGGAGGAAATGAAAACGGAAACCTAGAAAGAGATCGAGAATCTGACCCTCTTTCTGAAGACTGTGAAGAAGAATCATGTAACTCTTGAGAAAGAGAAGCATGATCACATTTATATTTTTGAAGAAAAACTTTTGGGGGTTCCTGTATGGCTCAACCAGTTAAGAGTCTGACTCTTGATCTCAGCTCAGGTCTTGATCCCAGGGTTGTGAGTTCAAGCCCCACCCTGCATTGGGCTCCACACTGGGCTGAAGCCTACTTTAAAAAAAGAAGAAGAAGAACTTTTGTGAACACACAGAAGGATGAACTGCAATGGGGAACAAATCAGAGACAGCGTATTAGAAAATAAATTAAGGGAGTTCCTCGGTGACTCAGTTAAGCATCCGATTCTTGATTTTGGCTGAGGTCATGATCTCATGATTCATGGGATAGAGCACTGTGTCAGGCTCTGCACTGACAGCATGGAGCCTGTTTGGGATATTCTGTCTCTGTCTCTCTCTTTCTCTGCCCCTACCCAACTCATGCTTTTTCTCTCTTAAATAAATATTTAAAAAAAGAAAGAAAATTAAGGAAAATAACAGTCAGGATGAAGGTAATGATGACTTGATCAAGGCAGGACTACACTACTTCCTCTGTGATGACAATGCAGGGATAGGGAAGTACAATACAAGTTTACAGCTGGGTGTGAGAACCAGACATTTAGGGAGTGCTCATCTAATTAGTCTCTATTTCTCAGGTACCAACTCATCTGGGTGGGTAAAAAAATAGGGAAGACAGGTCTAGAACGAACAAAAGGACTAATGGAGTGGTGAAGACGCAACTCAGCAGTGGGGCCAATCCAAGCATCCTAAGATTCTGTATAATGATCCTGGCAGCTTGTACAGAACAGAGAAAAGAGGTGGGTCTATACCGTCAAAGAAACTGAAACTTACAAAAAGGAAAAGAAGTGGCCACTGGGAAGGAGAAACATAAAACCATGAGGTGGAAACATGGTAACCCAGAGACGGCATAAATATTGATGATCCCTATAAGCTTTAACTGGGAAGTATTCAATCACCTGTTCATCACAATCAGATTCCAAGAAGGTCATATCTTTTCGTAAGCAGTTGTCAAATCCATGCTCATCACTTTCGTTAAGACATTCACAGCCAGCTTTGTTAATAAAAGGCATTAAATCCATCTGAAAAAAATTAAATCAAGACTTCAGGCAAAGAATTTGGATTTGGTTTAATAATCTTCATCAGAAACGTAAATACATGAGTTTCTCTAGATTAGACAATTAAAAAAAAAACCTTAAGATAGATATCTTTTAAGAGCCTAGACTAAAACTTTTGTAATGAAGCTTTCATTTGAATTTCTGACTGAGACCTATCACCATTAAAGCCAAGTCTAGGCTTTGCCCATTTGATAAAGTATCAAAAACCAAGTCTTTAAGATTATAAAATGTTGACTAATATTTTTTACTGATTTGTAGTGGGAAATATGCAAATTAAAATATCCATAAGATCCAAAGGAAGCCTACCTCCCTCTTCTAGTGGTCATGTGCTCTTTAAACCTATATCCATAAAGAGTTTACATTCAAGATAAATAAATAAGGACTAAAATGGTTTTTATTATGGAAAATTTCAAACATGTATAAATAGAACACTACAGTCAACCTCAGGTAGTCACATCCCAGCTACAATAATCAGCTCATGGCCACTCTTATTTCATCTTTACCCAGCAAGCAGTCCCTACCCTCCTGTTTTCAGAGAAATCTTACACATTTCATTTATGAACATTTCAGAGTGTTCATGAGCATAAGAGATAAAGACTCTTAAAAAAAATCCTCAATATTATCATCACAGCTAAAATGAGTTGTACTTTAGTTAACAGCAAATATCCATGTCCAAATTTCTTTATCTCATAAATGTTTTATAGTTGAACTGTTAGACTCAAAATAAGAATCCAAACAAAGCACGCCATATTTGGTTAATGTCTCTCAACTCCTTTAATCTGTGATCATTTAGCGTCTATGGATTTCCAATATTCTGGATTTTGCTGATTGCTTCCTCGTGGGAACGTTTAACATCTTTCCATCTCCCGTGAACGTGTTGGTTAATACTTCCAACACAAGGTTGGAGCTGTGACCGTGGTCGACCTGGCACTGTTTCTGACGTTAGAAGGAGTGCCTCTTCTGCTCTCTCATTTAGATTTTACAGATTGTTTTAGAAATAAATGGGTGTTGAATTCTGCCAACTGCCTTTTCTGCATATTAGGAGATTATAATTTTTCTCCTTTAGATTGCTGGATTTTGTTTACTAATAATTTAAGAGTTTTATAATCAGTCCTAATTAGAACTGGTTAGTAGCTTTTTTGGGGGGTGTGTGCAAATTTGTCAGAATTTGGGATGAAGGTCATATTTACTTCAAAAAGAAATTTAGAGAGTTTTCTCTCTTTCTATATGGTCTTAACTAGTCTGGAATAACACTAGACGATCTGATCTTAAGATCTGGTAGAATTTCCCTGTGAAGCCACCTTGCCCTTTGTGGCAGAGGTGTTCAATTATTTCCTTTACTTCCTCTATGGTGACTGGTCTATTTAGGAGTTATGGTTCTAGTGGAGTTGATTTTGAGAACTGTTTTTCTAGAAAAATATCCATTTTATCTACTAAACAAGGACTATTTTTTAAGTTTACCAAGTATTATAGACTATAGCTGACTGCATGTTCACCTTTCTATCACAAAGTGTATAACTTTTTTACATGTCAAATAATTATCAACAAAATTATCAATAGTTATTAGAATAGATCCTTAATTATTCAGAGTGGGCTAAATGCCTTTAAGCCAAAATGCTATTTTGAATTATATTAAAGGTTATATTGCATTAGATGAATAATACACGTATTATTCAGGGTAACATACAGTAGCCAACTTAAGAACAGCGGGGGTTGGCATGCTGGCACTATAAAGCAAAGTTCTACTATTATAGAATTACTCTGAACTTTAAGAACATTTCCCTTGAAAGGGTAGTTTTAACAAAATCTTTTAAACACTTATATCTTCCATCCTACCAACATGCCTCTTCTATATTATATCTAGGATTATGATCCCAGGCATGAAGACAACATTGCAGTCATACTTGTAATATCTTAATGATGAAAAATAAACTAAATAGGTGATTTACTTAAAGTTGTTTTTTATATTTATTTACAGTGGGGCACACAAAACAAGTATCACATTCAAACAGTTGCATTAATGTGCTTTGCTATATACAATGTTGTCTGGGACAAACTGGCATTAAATCTGACCTAACTGCAAATGGACACATTCTGGAAATATGAAGCTGGAAATAAATATCACTACCTATGTAATCAACTTGCCAATGAGGAAAGAATAATGAGAAAACAATCAGACCAATCCAGATTGTGGGACAGTCTATAAGACAGATGGTGTCAACCTGCAGTGTACAATAAGATAGCCATTAGCCACATGTGGTAATTTAAATTAATTAAAAGTAGATAAAACTTAAAATTCAGTTCTTCAGTTGCACTAGTCACGTAACAAATGGATAATAGCCACGTGGATCTAGTGGCTATTATATTAGACTGGTGCTGGTTTAAACTTTCAAAAACGCAGTCATGAAAGAAAAAAAGAGCAGACAGAAGTTTCTAGAACACGAAAGAGAAACAACTTAACTGCAATACATGATCCTTGACTTGATCCTAGATGGGGGAAACACAGTTACAAAGGATATTTTGGAGATAATTATAAGAATGTGAACGTAGGCTGTAAATACCAGAGATACTGTACACCATTGTTAAATTTCTTAGAAGTGACAATGGTATCATGGTAACGTAAAAGAATGTTCTTGTTCTTAGAAGCTACATGTTGAAATATTTATAGATGAACCATCATGATGTCTACACCTTACTTTTTAAATGACTCTGCAAGAGATAAAAGTAGATAAATACATATCAAGAAAGTAAAAATAGGGGCGACTGGGTAGCTCAGTCGGTTAAGCATCCAACTCTTGATTTCAGCTCAGGTCATGATCTCGCAGTTCTTGGGATCAAGCCCTACACTGACAGCACGGAGCCTGCTTGGGATTCTCTCTATGTCTTTCCACCCTTCCCCCCTTCCCCCACCAAGAAAGCAAAAACAGCAAAATATTCACAACTGATGAACATAGGTGAATGGTATATGTGTTTGTTATACTATTCTGTCAATTGAATGTTCATTTTATAAATAAATTTCACCCTCCATTTTTTTTGAGGCGAGAAAATCTAACACAAGACACACAGGAAGTTAGAAAAACTTTTCAATGCTTCCAATTTTAGTTAAAGAAAGATCTGTCTTACTACACAAATTAGGGTCACTAAAGGTTTCACTTCAATTTGATGAATGATGACAAAATGTGTAAACCAAAATCTATAGTTCTGTGGTCAGAACACAGAAATACACTAACAAGCCTCAAGATTCAGAACATTATGCAAATCCAAGTTCAATCCCAGAGTGCCTAGAATTCAAACTTGTGGAGAGGAAGACTTATTGATAGCCCTACCGTTATGAAGCGATACTAGCTACTCTTAACAAATATGAAAGAGAAAAGATAGAATTATTTAAATTTTCCTAATTTAAATATCCCAATGCTTCAATAAATATTTTGTAAACTAGAAGTCATTATATTCACAAGAACATTGTCTTACTTCTGAATAAGAACTATTATGATTCTTAACCTACATCTATTGCAATATTTCAATCCCCTCTAAAAGGGATGCACGTTATCTCTCTGACTCTGGCTTCAATGAAATCTGGAGTTCCAAAACTAGGATGTATAAAATCAGTAACTGTATAATACAGTCTCTTTGTGTTAAAAGATAACTGAAAGTCTTTAAAACCAAAATTTTATTTTAAAACTGCTCATACATTTTTTCAATCCTTATTACTTAAATCTGCTTAAGACACAGGCTTTCATTCCCTGATTCTTACTCCAGTTAAGTTGCTATTTGTGCTGTGAGAATGATGACATTCTTAGAAACCCATTACCGATCTTAAATAATAACCTTGTAGACATAATAGTTCAAAACTTTTAAAGTCTTGATTGACACCTGATGGAAAAATGAAAATGTTTTTAATAGCTTTTCACATTGCATTCATAACATTTGCATGAAAATGAGACATTTTTAATTTCTTAAAACTTCAGTTTTTCATGCTTACTTCCTACCTGAGGCCAAAACACTGATATCACACTTAGCTGACGTATAAAGAAGTGGCCCTCTAGCTAAGCAGCAGGACTATTCCGCTCTCATTAAGACTTGTTCATGCAAAAACCCTTAGTAAATTAGGGGGGAAATACAAAGATGTAAACAAAACAGTTTACAGGTGAAATTTCCAAAATTTTCCAAAAGGTGTTACAACTCTGACTTACACAACAGGTTCATACTTTCTAACTGGGTATCACAATTTCAAATGATTAAATAACAGTTCTGTTTTAAATAGATACTAATTGTGCCTCCCTAACTTCAATTAACTTCAGTACCACATGTTAAGGACACTCTTTGAAGATACAACCCCCACCCCCACTCTCAAAACAAAGACTCTCGTATTTATGTAACTATAGTCTCCTTATTCAGTGTGAATTTAAGAGACTTCTAGAAAGGACTTGTAGCCCATGACATTGATCTGCTTTAATGTACTTGATACATATTCTTTCACATATTAGCTTTAACTTGAGGTAACAATTATTTTTTAAAAAGTTCATTTTTGATCTGCCAATACCATTAACTTTAAAACAAAAAAAAATTAGGGAAGATACATACAAATATATATTTTGGTATGCAGGATTAACCAAGTTGCATCACAAGTCAGTTACCACAAAGTGCTACTTCTGAATTTTGGTTCCTGCCCGAATAGTTCTCAAATGATAGATACTGAATTATAACAATTTTATTATGTTTAATTTTCAAACACGTTTAAGTTCCTAAGTCTTCAAGTTATTATTTGAATAGTAACTCTTAAAATTCAGAAAAATGTACCCAATTACTACTGATCTTAAAATAACTAGATCCTAAAATAACTAGTCACATGTGATCCTAAAATAACTATATTTTAACAGAAAAAGAGGTGCCAGAAAAGAGGGGCTACATTTAAAAAGACAGAGAAAACTATAGGAAATGGCAGGAAAGGGAGTTCAGCATAAAATGATCACACTTCAAAATTTAAAGGTCATTTTACACAATTGCTGAAAAATGGAAACATTTTCCAATGCACATTTGTTCACATTTGGGAGGGGTAACATATAAATATGTAACTTAAAAAGTACACATAAACAGAACATATACCTTATATACAATAATAAAATAAAAATTAAATGTATATATGTAAATATATATACATTAAACATGAGTAAATGTTTAAAACTGGCTATTAAGACAATTCAGAAAACAGATTTAAAAAAAACAAGCGGCAAAGACAATTAGCAGAGGAAATTGAGGAAAAATTGTTTTTGATGAGAGCTAAAGGTTATAGTACATACAACAGAGACAAAAATCCACAGTCAGCTAATTATTTTTAAAGTTCTTATCTGAAAGTATTCTTAACTAGCAAAAGATCACAGTCAATTTCACTTTAACCAAACAATGACAGAAAATATATCCTGATTTCACTTTTAAATCTACCTACATAGCCTTTTGGAATATCTGTGTCCTCATTGCTTCCAGGGTCATTTTCTAAGTGCTGCTTGATTTTTTCTTCTAATCCAACAGCATCTGCTCCTTGATATTGATCAATTCTCACTTTGTTTCGAAAAAACAGAAATGTAGGTGTTGCTGATATATTGTTGGTGGCAGCTGTTCCCTAGAATTGGCAGGTTAAATGTTAAGAAATTAAAATTAATCATTTTTAAACCACTTAGAAAATTCATTTTATATCACCTATAAATATCACAAGCATAAACAAAAAAGCATATAAAATAACGTATTCCCAATTGTTATTTAAGAGAAAGCAGGCCTATTACTGAGAGTACAACTACATGACCCTTACATTCCCAATAAAAACCTGTATTTTTATCAATTTTAGTAGTAAATACTTCACCCAACCAGCAGAACAAATAGTTTCCAATACAGAAATTGTGCTTTACAACACCAGCTAGCTCTCTCATAAGTACATGCTGTTTCTTAAGCGGAGAAACCAAAAACAGTATTGATCAGTCAACACAAACCACTGCTATGAGGAAAAAGTACCGATCTGACAAACAGTAGCCCGTCTCTCCACGAATATGAAGTAACATCCTCACCCAACTCTACTCATAGAAATGACTTCTGGCTTCCTACACTGCAACATCTACCTTTTAAAATTCTGCTCCAACTCCACAATATTATAAAACTAAGTACTGAGTGGATATCAGTTAATCACTGACTTGTGGTTTAAACTTTTCATAAGTACAAAGGAAATAGTAAAGCAAACGTGTCATCTTGCATATTCAAATACTATGAAAAGGTACCACTATGTTGCTTAAAAACATCATTGACCTTTTTAGAACAATGTTGTCCAAAATTAGACACAAATGTGGGCTATCTATGTAATTTTAAGGTTCCCATATCCAAAACAAAAAACTGAAATCAATTTTAATAATGTATTTTAGTGAATCCACTATTTGCATTTTCAGCACAGTCAATATAAAAAGTTCATGACGTATTTTATATTTTTTCATACTAAGCCTTCAAAATCCTATGTGTATATTTACAGCAGTTCTCAATTTGGACTTGCCACATTTCAAGTGTGCAACAACCACACGCAGCTAGTGGCTACTATACTGGACAATTAGCTCCAGAAGAGAGCACTTCTAGATTAGAGACAGAGCCTACTACAGGCCACTGCTACAGTCCACCAGTACGAGACAGAAGTAGAGCACTAATCAGGGTTTATACCAAACCGCAAATACTAACTACAAACTAGGTAACATTTAAAAAAAACTTTTCACACTCAGAAATGTATCAAAGACCAAACCTCACCAAAAAAGAGCAGCTACATATTTATTCCTTAGTCAGAACTAAAGACTACATTTTTCGTGATGGAACGAACCTTCAAAACATTTTCCCCTAACTCCTCCTCCATATTCCCACTTATGAAATGTCGAATGGCCACGTGGCCATTCCAACTAAATAATCAGGGAATCCCCACAACACTGTGGCTCAATCAACAGTAATCAACACTTTACAGTTCCTGCTAAGTATGGGGCTTTGAAGTTAAGATTACAAAAATGATCAATTCAAATCAAACTATAAGCAAGTAGTAGAAGATATTCCTGATTTGTGAAAGATAAACAAAAAATATAAAATGAAGAACTGCCAGGTGAGCTATTAAGTGGAACTTATTAGTTTTACATTAGAAAGATATTAACATAAACAAACCCAGAAGCAATTAATACTGGACTGCCCTTTTTAACTAATGCAGCCACAATGACATTTGTAATAATTCATGTCAATATAACATTTGCCTACCTTCAAAGGAGTAAGTACTAGGTGCATAAAGAGATAAGCAAATGAAGGATGACATCAATGTTGAATTTCAAACCAATGTAATTTTTTCTTTTAAAAAGGACTCCTTTCCAGGGTGCCTGGGTGGCTCAGTCGTTTAAGCATCTAACTCTTGATTTTGGCTCAAGTCATGGTCCCGCAGTTAAGTTCAAGCTCCCCATTATGCTCTGTGCAGACAGAGGACCTGCCTGGAATTCTCTCTCTCTGCCCCTCCCCTGCTTACACTCCTTCTCTTTCAAAATAAACAAACGACTCCTTTCCCTTACCTGACACTGATGTACATCTACTTCCAGGAAAACTGCCTGTGGATACTTATTACTCATAGAACTGAATGCTGGGGCAATCCTTAAACATGGTCCACACCTATAAGAAAGTAAAACACATGCTTGGTTAAAAAAAAAACAACAAAAAAACCCACCACCACCAAAGACTGTATTAATTTATACTCTGAAGAACTTATCAATTAAAATACGAAATTAAATGAACTTTGATCATCCTGGCTTTAGTCATTTTAGTCTTTTCCACTAGATTCATTTAGATACGCTTTCATCAATACCACATTGTCCTAATGACTACAGATTTATATTAAGTTTTAAATATAATAATGTTAAGTCTCCCAGCTTTATTCTCATGGAAATTAAAGATCTAAATAAAAGAATATACTATGCTTATAAACCGAAAAACTCAACAGCATCAAAATGTCAATTTTCCTAAATTTGATCTTTAGAGTCAATGTAAAATCCCAGTCGGTTTTCTTGCAGAAGTTAACAAGTTTAAATTCTGAGATTTATAGGGAAATACCAAAGATAGACCCAGCCATTTTGAGGTTCAAAGCTGAGAAAATTCCATTACTGAATATTAAGAATGATCACAAAGTTTTATAAATTAAGAATGTACAGGACTAGTACAATGATAAACAAACTGACCAATGTTAAAAGAATGGTCCAGAAACAAACCCATCCTATACACAGTACCCTGATTTATCAAACATCTGACACAGCAGTGCAGTGGGGAAAGGATGATCTTTCAATAAGCAGTGCTGAGTCAACTAGATATTCATATGGGAAAATAAATGAACTGTGACCCCTATACCTCACACCATACAAAAACCCAATTCCAGATGGATTACAGGTCTAAATGTGCGAGGTAAAACAGTAAGGGTTTTAGGAAAAAATATAAGGAATACTTCCAAAACTTTGGAGTAAACAAAGATTTCTTAAAACACAAATATCATTAAAGAAAAAAGGAAATAATTTATATGTTGTAATATACTTGATAAGGTAGAAAGTATATTAAGACCTTTTCTTCAAGCTGCCATTTACAGAGTGAAAAGACCCCAAAGAGTGGTAAAAAAAAAAAATCTGTAAAACATATCAAAGGACTTAGACTGCTAATATGTAAAGAATTCTTACAAATCAGTAAGAACAAGACTGACACCCGAAAGAAAAATGGGTAATGTCTTAAACTGGTACTTGACAAATGAGGTTATCTTCCTAACAGCCAATGAATATGAAAAGATATCTCACTTCATTAGTCACTAGGGAAACCAGGGAAATGAAAATTAAAACTACTCCCATCAAAATAGCCAAAACAGGGGCGCCTGGGTGGCTAAGTCGGTTGAGCGTCCGACTTTGGCTCAGGTCAGGATCTCATGGTGCATGGGTTCAAGCCCCGCATAAGGCTCTGTGCTGACAGCCAGCTCAGACCCTGAAGCCTGTTTCAGATTCTGTATCTCCCTCTCTCTGACCCTCCACTGCTCACTCTGTCTCTCTCTCTCAGAAATAAATAAAAAAACATTTTTAAAAATAGCTAACACAGAAAAGAATAAAGTATTGTCAAGAATGTGGGGCAACTAGGGCGCCTGGGTGGCTCAGTCGGTTGGGCATCAGACTTCGGCTCAGGTCATGATCTCGCTGCCCGTGGGTTTGAGCCCCGCGTCGAGCTCCGTGCTGACAGCCAGCTCAGAGCCTGGAGCCTGTTTCGGATTCTGTGTCTCCCTCTCTCTCTGACCCTCCCCTGTTCAAGCTGTCTCTCTCTCTGAGAAATAAATAAAAAAAAAAAAAAAAAAAAAAAAAAAAAAAGAATGTGGGGCAACTGAACTGTTACTGACCATGCAAAATGGTATCACCTCTTTAGGGGGACAGAAAAAAAAATTGGCAGTATCTACTAAACCAAGACTTATGCCTAACTATGAGCATTTCTGACTTACATAACCAACAGAAATGTCTACATATGTTTGCTTTAGGGCATTTGAAAAAATACTGACAGCAGTAACATTTCTAATAACCAAAAGTGGAGGCTGCTCAAAGTCCTATCAACACAGAATGAGTATATCACAGAATGAGGATATTAACTGCGGTTGTTCATACCGCAGACTACTATACAACAATGAAAATGACTAGTGTAAAACTCCATGCAAAACATGGATTAACCTCACAAATAATTCTGAGAAAAGTAGTACATTATATGATTCCATTTATGTACAGTTCAAATACAGGCAAAACAAATCAATGGTTCTATAAGTTAGGACAAAGGTTACCTTGAGAGTTAATGACAGGTTGGGTTTATGACAGAGATTTCAAAAGGACAGTTAGTTATGTTCTATGTGTCTGGAAGCTGATCACATGGGGATGTGTGTTCAGTTTGTGAAAATTCATTAGGGTACACATTTATAATTATGCACTGTCATATCTCAATAAACGTTCAGAGAAAAATCTTAGCACTAGCAGACAGGAACACGAGGAAAGGCAAATTCTGAAGCACAAAATGTTCAAACTCACAAATGTTTATGCTTAAGCTGTGACAGTCTCCCCACTGCTAACATCAGTATTTTCATCCTGTGCCATCTGTAAGCCTTACACCAAAAAGCTAATAACCGATTAAGTTCTTAAATAATAAAACTGGGGCTGCTGAAAGTAGGTTTTTGGATCTAACAATCCTCAAATAGGCCCTGAGACCAAATTATAAAGAAACAATCATTTACAGTCACTGAGCCTGTGTTCGGTTTAGCAAAATACTTCTAGTTACCCGTAAGTCTTCAACACTATGGATGGGAGTACAAATTGTTAGATCCTTTTTGAAAGGCCGTTAATCACCCTGTCAAGTCTAAATGAACACAACCCAAGATTCAACAATCTTACATCTATACATCAATCCTACCTTAACAGCTACTGAATTTTGCAGTATGTATAACAAAGTTCAATGCAATGTTATCAACAGTAAAAAGGTAGAAACGATCTAAGTGGCAATCAACAGAAAAACACTTTAAACTGTCATGACACATTCATACCAGATGATAAGGATAATTTGTAAATTTATTGTTTAAAAGAAAACTAAGTCTCATGATAAAATTCTCTATTACCCCACGAAAAAGGTACATACATATACATGTTGGGTGCACCACACAATAATCAGTTTATCACTCCTGCAAAGTGGGACTGGAAAGAGAAGAGAGATTAGAGGAAACTTTTTAAAGTTATTCATACTTCTCCATTTTTTGTTTTTTTAGGATGAACAGGTACTTTTATCTTAAAACATTAAGTAACTTGAGATTACAGAATTTAACATTAATTGCATTTAAACAGGTTTCCCAAATGAAACACAGCGATTTATGCTATGCAAGATATTCATTCCTGAAAGAAATCTCCCTTCGGCAAAAGCATGCACTCAAAAGTAAGATGACTTATGGGAACAGTAAGATTAAAGCAAATCATGTAAACCCGTGCAACTTGTATAAATGTCCCTAAGAAAAAAACAATAACGTACTCAGGAAATACTTGGACAGCCAGGCAGGTGACTCAGACCTACAGGCTACCTCAGGGTATATTTAAACTGAATAAAAACGATGGACTGGATGTGCCATGACGATCCAGGTGGAAGCGGAGCTCTGAGCCAGCGAGGCTGCACAGAGGAAGTGGAGCTCTGAGGATGAGCCCGAGGGAAACAAGTGCTGGGTGCAAGTGCCTGTGTTTTATTAACTTTAACTCTCTTAAAATTATCCTGCAAGGGAGCTTGCCTGCATGGCTGAGGGCTTTTCTCTTTCCTGCTAAACATTCTATTTCTATTTCTGCTTCTCACTACCTAGGAAAAATAGAATACGAACCAACAGGATTTGCTCATTATACTGACATCACTCTATTCACCAGTCAGGTATGAGCTAACCGGTGTTAAAAATACAAAAACAAAAAACACTTCTAGCTAAAAGAACTGTACTACGATATTGTTCCCTTCCAAAATTTAACCTTATCTAGACCCCCTGTAGTTAGCAACCTTAGTCAAAAATCGAAACAGGTCACAGAACACACAAGAACAAATAAATACAGTGGCATACTTTCACAATATAATCATTCAAATGAATTGACCAGTTATTTTAAATAAGATGTTTGCCTGTTTAACATTAGCACTTAAGAGTATAAATTTCTATTAGCTGAGCTCAGAACAAGTCACCTGATTTTCCCGTGTCAAATGAGAAGGGATTAGATTCTCCAGGACCTTTCTCATACCTAAATAAAATATTATACCTCAAATATGCCTGAATCCCAGGATCTTACTTTTTTCCTCTCATTCAGCCTTTGATTCACAGTCCTTACATAGTATCTAAGTATATAAACACAGAACCTCTGAACTTGTAAAAGAGACCAGAGATCTAGTCCACACATTTAAAAAAAAAAAAAAAAAAAGCATTCTTTTCCTACCTCTGATCCTCTCTTTGACAGAAAGCTTATCTGTTAAATATGTAAAATGGGTATGTTAAGAAGGATCCTGACTTATGCTTTTTGAGAAAAAGAATAAAGTAGACAACTCTCCAGCTTTCTGCAATACATAAAGATCCAAACCCATAAAACTTAAACTTTAAAACTGACCTAACTTAGTACAATTACTCAGTAAGTGAGAACTGAAGACGAGAAAAGCTAAATGACTTGCTCAAGATCAGACACTAGACAATGTCAGGGCCACAACTTTCTTTGAAAGCACCAAGTTAGGTTCTAAGTATGATTTTTGTTTACAGCCATTATATAAATAAGTTCAACTCCATGAACATGCTGTTCTTCCCTATTTGCTAAACTTGTCAGTGTTCTGCCTAGAGCCATAACATGTGTAAACACATTACTGATAAATGGTAAGGAAAATGTATGTGCTTTCTGTAGAGATATTTTAAAAGTCTATTTTTTCTGTAGGGCACAACTTTAAAGTAGGTAAAGATTAATTATATTTTAATTAGGCAGACATAATCATAATTGGTCCTATCAGTAACACAAAATGGCTAGCATTCATTGAGCATTTACTAAATGTTATACAATTTACAAAATCTTTAAATTCATTTAAACCCTACAATTCCTCATTTCAAAGTCAAGAACAATGCAGTATAGTGCTAGAATATGATTACAAAACCCAACTCTTAACTGCTGTTCCAAATACCCCAAATCAGTGGCTAAAACACTGCTGTTATTTCCAAATTAATTGCCAAGATTAAAACTAGTATGTTCTTTTTAAAAAAAATCCAGATACATACCATTTTATAAAGTTCAAATCCAAGCAAAACGAATCTATTAATGTTAGAACTCAAGAAGAAGGAGGGGAGCCTGGGTGGCTCAGTTGGTTAAGCAGCTAACTTTAGCTCAGGTCATGATCTCACAGTTTGAGAGTTCAAGTCCGACATCGGGCTCTCCACTCTCAGTGCAAAGCCTGCTTTGGATCCTCTGCCTCCCTCTCTCTCTTCCAAAAAGAAAAAAAAGGAAAAAAAAAAAAAAAGAATTCAAAAACAAGCAGAAAGCACTCCTGGGGCAGGGGTGGTCTACAACACTGGCATTCTTGATCTAAATAAAGGTTGGTTAAAGATTTAACCACTCTGAAAATTTATCAAAGTATACACAGGGGTGCCTGGGTGGCTCAGTCGGTTAAGCGTCCACTTCAGCTCAGGTTATGTACTCATGGTTTGTGTGTTCGAGCCCTGTATCAGGCCCTGTGCTGACAGCTCAGAGCCTGGAGACTGCTTTGGATTCTGTGTCTCCCTCTCTCTGCCCCTCCCCCACCTGTGCTCGCGCGTGCGATCTCTATCTTTCTCTCTCAAAAATAAACATTAAAAAATTGTTTTTTAAATATTTCTTATCAAAGTATACACATATGATTTGTGAACGTTTTTGCATGCATGCTATACTTCAATTAAAAAGTATGCTTTTAAGAAAAATTCTCTGTATGTTCTTTGAGACTTCCTCATGCCCTAGTTATCTCTCATTATCTGCTAGATCCCTATGGACTGCCGGGCCTGCTACCTTTGTAATTCAGTCTACAGCAATTTTGAAACATGTAATTAACACCATCTATATCTATATAATGTATATGTTGGACAAGCTATCATAACCATTGGAATTCAACACCTAAAGTACACTAACATTATTCTTGGAAGGTAACATAACACCTAACCAACTACAAACCAGGACCTCCTTTAACAAAACTGAATATATGGTAAACACATTTATAAAAGTGATACATTTATGAATTCAAGATAAAAATCATTTACACTCCACATAATTTCACTTAGATGTGGAATCTAAAAACACACACAACATAGCAAATGCACTAATTGGTATTTATCCAAAGGATACAAAAATACTGATTTGAAGGGGCACATGCACCCCCAAAGTTTATAGCAGCTCTATCAACAATAGCCAAATTGTGGAAAGAGCCCATATGTGATTCAACTGATGAATGGATAAAGAAGGCATGGCGTGCGTATGTATACGTATACACACACACACACACACACACAGAGAGAGAGAGAGAGAGAGAGAGAGAGAGAGAGAGAGAGAGAGAGGAATATTACACAGCCATCAAAAAGAATGAAAGCTTGCCATTTGTAATGACATGGATAGAACTACAGTGTGTATGTTAAGCAAAGTCAGCCAAAGACAAACATGGAAGAAACAAATGAACACAGGGGAAGGGATGGGAAAGAAGAATAAAAAGAAAACAGAGAGGGAGGCAAACCATAGGAGACCACTACAGAGAACAAACTGAGGGTTGCTGGAGTGGAGGTAAGTGGGGAGATGGGCTAAATGGGCAAAGGGCATTAAGGAGGGCACTTGTGATGAGCACGAGTGTTATATGTAAGAGCTGAATCACTAAATTCGCCTAAAACCAATACTACGTTGTATGTTAACTAACTTGAATTTAAATAAAAACACACACACAAATAAAAAAAAAAACAGAAAGCCTCAAAATATAGAAAACAAATTGGTGGTGGTGGGGAGGGGATAAGTAAAGGGATCAAGAAGTAGAAACTTCCAGTTATTAAAAAAAAAAAGTCATGGGGATGAAAAGTACAGTGTATGGATAATATTGTAATAACTTTTTATGGTGGAAAATGGTGACAATCGCATGGTGAGCATTTTGTAAAGTACGTAACTATCAAATTATGTTGTACATCTGAAACTAATATAATATTTATGCCAAGTATGCTTCAATTTTTAAAAATAAATCATTCATACAAAGTTTTATGTGGGGAAAAAAATGCATATTCTTTCAACGTTGGGGCTTACCCACCAGTGATTAACAAAACTGCCACTGCTTATAACTACTACATGTATCTGAGTATATTTAAAGAGTAACTGTGTAGAAATAACGGTTACAAAAACAGGTTACCAAGGTATATAATTCACTTATATAATTTTATGCTGTAAATAATACTGGTAGGTTACATATTATCCCCATGTTATGGGTTGGGAAAAGAATATCACCAAGTGAACTGAAATGTCCTAGGTCATAAGATTACATTGCAAGTGGAGCTGTGGCTAAATAGCTCAAGGCAATGATTACCAAAAAAAAAAAAAACGTCTGACTGTGTGCAGTACAGGGATGGACCTGCCCTTCCTTTCTATTTAGTCTGGGAAAAATAAGGACAGCACTTTACACTCCCTACAGTGCAGTCAGCAATGAGACCTTAAATTATTTAACCTGTACTCAATATCCTCATTTGTAAAATGGGAATAAGTTCAAAGATTATTTTGAGGATTGAATGAGTCAATGTAAATTCTTAAACAAGCCTCTTACAAAAGAAATAAAATGTAAATGTCTATTTTAATTATTAAAAAATAATACTGGAGAAGGGTGCCAAGACTATTCACTGGGGAAAGAACAGTCTTTTAAACAAATAGTACTGGAAAAACTGGGTATCAACACAAAAAACAATGAGGGAGGCCATTTACATCATATACAAAAATTAATTCAAAATGGGTAAAGAACTTAAAAACTAAAGTTAGAAAATTTCTCGATGAAAACATAGGGGCAAATCTTCATGACACTGGATTTGACAATGATCTGTGGGATATGACATCAAAAGCACAAGCAACAAAATATATATAAATTGGATTCCATTAAAATGTAAAAATTTTTGTGCATCAAAGGACACTATCAAGAAAGTGAAAGGCAACAAATGGGAGAAAATATTTACAGATCATATATCAGATAAGGAATTGATCCCCAAATATATGAAGAACTCCTACAGGGGCACCTGGCTGGCTCAGCTGGTGGAGTGTGCAACTCTTGAAGTCAGTATTGAGTTCAAGTCCCACGCTGGGTGTAGAAATTGCTTAAAAATAAAATCTTACAAGAAAAAAGAGAACTATAACTCAAGAACAAAAACCCAAACAGTCTAATTCAAAATGAGTAAAGGGATTTAACAGGCACTTCTCTAAAAGAAAATAAATGACCAATAAGCACATGAAATAAAACGTTCAACACCATTAGTCATTAAGGAAATTCAAACCAAAACCACTCCACACCCATTTAGGATGGCTATTTGGTGCAACCAAATTCCACTCCCAGGTATATATACCCAGAACTAAAAGCAGGGACTCAAATATTTCCCTGCACACCAATGTTGTTGATAAGTGGTATCACTCACAATAGCCAAAAGGTGGAAATAACCCAAATGCCCATCAACAGATGAGTAAACAACACATGGTAAAAACATACAATGAATTTTTATTTAACTTCAAAAAGGAAATTCTGATACATGCTACAACATGGATGAACCTTGGAAACATTATGCTAAGTGAAATAAGCCAGAAACCAACAGACAAATATGACTCCACTTACATGAGCTATCAAGACCAGGCAAATTAACAGAAAAAGACAGAAGTTACCAGGGGTGGGGGGTTGGGGGGCATTGGGAGTTACTGTTTAAAGGGATCAGTTATTGGTTAACGTCTCTGTCTGATATAATGAAAAAATCTAGAAAATAGTGGTGACGGTGGTACAACATTGTGAATGTACTTAATGCCACTGAATTGTACATTCAAAAATGGATAAAATGGTAAATTTTATGTTACATATATTTTATTGCAATTAAAAACACTAAAATACTGGAAAGCCACTGAAGATTTTTAAACAAAACAGTGACCTTCTGTATTAACATTTTAGGAAAATTAACATTAGATATAATATGGGGAAGTGGAGAAAAAGAAATAAGGCTTAAAGTAGGGTTGGAAATGAAATTTTAAAAAATATTGGTGCTAGAGAAAACTAAGTTCTTGGTGTAACATGGGACATTAACTTTTTTTTTTTAATGTTTTATTTATTTCTGAGAGACAGAGAGAGACAGCGTGAGCAGGGGAGGGTCAGAGAGACAGGGAGACACAGAATCTGAAGAGAAGCTCCAGGCTCTGAGCTGTCAGCACAGAGACAGACGTGGGGCTTGAACCCACAAGCTGTGAGATCATGACCTGAGCGGAAGTCAGACACCCAACCAACTGAGCCACCTTGGCGCCCGGGGACATTAACTCTTGATCTAACAGGTTTCCTATACGACCTACTGGATATAGTTATCTTGAGGATCTAATACCAAGGTCGAGTTATGGAAACTGAGGTCACGACGACATAGAGTATGTGTAGGAATACATTAATGGCCAAAATATCGCAGAACTTTAAGGCAAATGCAATCTTATCAGATTTATAACTTACCTAAATATGTTTTGGAACTTAAAAGTTCTCTAAATTCAATCTTTTGCTCTCAGTTTTTACCAAAAAAAAATTATAATTTCATTGCATCAAAATACCTTTTTGAAAGTAAATTAACACAGTGCTTTGCCAATTGATGTCTGCAGTTGTTTATGGTTACATGAAACCTCATTGTTAATGGAAATGTTTCCTAAATAGCAATGTTTCCACACTTTTCTCACTTCAACTAATAAATTATTTATCATTGTCATCTCTTCTGCTACAGCAAGGGGAAAAAAGAGTATTTCATTGAGGGACAAAAGTCTATACACTCTGGGGCGCCTGGGTGGCTCAGTTAGTTAAGCGTCCGACTTTGGCTCAGGTCATGATCTCACGGTTCGTGGGTTTGAGCCCCGCGTAGGGCTCTGTGCTGATGGCTAGCTCAGAGCCTGGAGCCTGCTTCGGATTCTGTACCCCCCTCTCTCTCTGACCCTGCCCTGCTCATGCTCTCTCTCTCAGAAGTAAATTAAAAAAAAAAAAAAGTCTATACACTCCAACGGATTAGAATTAGAAAAGTGAACTAAAAATAAGATTCACTGTTAAAATCATCTCTTCCCTTTTCCAACTCTGGCCTAGGCACTTAATAAATGTACAGGTATTCCTCCATTTAAGAATACAGACATTGCAAGGGAGCCTGGGTGGCTCAGTGGCTCAATCTGACTTCAGCTCAGGTCACAATTTCACGTATTAGGTTTGTGAATTCAAGCCCTACGTGGGGGCTCTGTGCTGACAGCTCAGAGCCTGGAGCCTGTTTTGGATTCTGTGTCTCCCTCTCTCTCTCTGCCCCTTCCCCACTCACACTCTCTTTTTCTCTCTCTCTCAAAAATAAACATTAAAAGAAAAAAGAATACAGACATTGCAAAATTGCTACAGCTGGGAAGATACAATTACAGAATTTTGACTTTCCTTTTACACTTGTTTATAATGAAATCTTTATCTTCTCCAATTTAATAAATGTGCAAGTCTACATGTCAAAGTGGTACTCTACACCACCCTATAAAATCCAATGTACTGTCCCTTTTGAATTCTGTATGAGAGAGATTGATCTAGTAATAAGTCTTTAATTACTTTTATCTCCACCTGCATCCCCCGAAGCCCTACAACTACCTAATCCCAATGCCACCCCTTACATACTCAACATTTACTGAATCATGTTCAATAGCCACGAATCACTCTTTACCCTCACTCAAAACACTGCCTTATGTTTATATAGTTACCTGGACAAATTCAATGGGTTACATAAACAGTAATACCAGCAAGTAAATTTCTCCAGCTCAGTGTAAATATAAATAAATCCGGGAGTGGGGGGAGTGGGTCAAGGTAAGTCAAATGGAAACCTCTGTTTCTTCTTAGAAGGCACTAACATACACAAGGGGAGGTCAGGTGTAAATACACACCCGGGCTGAAATCTCACACACTCAAAACGGAAAATCCACCAGCTCTATGACCAGTAAGTTATGTTGACATTTACCAAAGTCAAGAAGATCTCTGTCCTCTCAAACCATCAAATCAAAAATGGTTTTTTTGGGGGCCAAACCCAGATGTCTGGATACCCGCACTGTAACGTCTGTGATCAGATGCAGCCTAAGTTACAAAGTTCCTAACCAAACGCATGACAAAACCATTAAGAAACTTAAAAAGCACCGGACCCAACATTGATTTAAAATGCATTAAGTGAGAGCTACGTGGGTTAGCTGGAGAGCCCCCAACTGGATTTTCTAAAGGCTTTACAGAAATGCAGGTAGTGAAGAAAGCCAAAGTGTTGGGAAAATTAGGATTTTAGGGTTTCTACGGTGCAAGTGACAGCTGGCTCCCCGGAAGGGAAGGAACAGGCTAACGCAGGGGAGGCTGTAGGGAGGCTGATCTCCCACAGCCTAGAAGGAACAGAGGCGGGCCACGCCGAGGGGCCTCGTCCGAGGATTCAGAAGGGGCGGGCGGAGATCTCCTGGACCGGGCTTCGCGGCTGGCCAGGCCTCCGTGCGCTCCAGAGACTCCTGCGCACAAGCAGAGGAGCTGAGGCCTAACCGGGCAGCGGCCTGGGGCTGCGGCCGGCGCGGGACCTTCCGGAGCAGGAGACTGCAAGCAGTCGGGACCCGGAGGGGGGTGGGAAAAGTGAAGGGAAAGCAGGCGCGCACACACGGGGCCCACAGGGCTCGCGCCCGGCCTCACCCTCGCATGGTGAACTTGACCACGGCGAGTCTGGAGCCCGCGCCGCTCAGCTCCGGCTGGAAATCCGGGTCGCTCCCGACCGGCTTCACTCCCACCATTCTCAGCCCGGCAGAACGGCCGCGACGCCACCGGCTTCAAAACTGAAGAAGGCGACCCGGGAGAGGAAGAGAGGGAGGCTGAGGAAGGCCGAGGCCCGCTCGCAGGAGGTGGCGACCGCGGCGTCTTCTCCGGGACTCTCAGTGCCGAGTCACGCCAGGGAGCGGAGCGGCCGAGGGGGTGGGGACGGGGAGGGGGGAGGGGAGAGGTGAGGGAAGGAAAGGCGTGCGGCACCCAGCAGCCACCGCGCTGCAGGGCCGCCGGCGCCTGCGCACGGTGGCGTCATTTCCGCGTCGTCCGTTTCAGCTCGCAGCGTCCAATCCTAAAACGCGACCCCTGGCCCCACCCTCGACGGAGGAGCCGGACCCCGGCTGCGGGAGCGGCGCAGGCGCGGGAGAGTCAGAGGCGGCGTGAGTCAGGTTCGGGTCGTCCTCCGCGCTTCCAGGCGTGGAAAAAGTAAAAAGGGAGCTCCTTTTTTGTCTTCGAGGTTCAATGGCTAAGGTTTTAAGCCTCCGCTCCTCAGAAGTGCTTGCGGAAATACTCTGTCTCCTATTCCGGGAAAATCGCCACACTAGACAAAATAGACTTTAGGGACCTTGATTTACGGATCTCGTGACACGAGGGTGATCTCTGTGCAGTCATCCACAAAATGTCACGCACCTGTCTTTAAGCTCTGCCTAAAAAAAAAAAATGAAAGCACCATCCTTCTTCTAGAAACGGAGTCTCGTGATAGACGCCAGCAGTAGTTAACGATATCAAGGTTACAAAGGTAATGGTGGGCCGAATCGGACAGGAGGATGGGCCAGGGTAAACTTGCTGCAAGTGTGGCCCCTGGACTGAATCTTGATAAAAGATAGCCAGATGGTGACAGGTGACGGGGCTATTACAGGCAGAAGAACAGCGGGGCAGATTTGTGGTTGGGGGGGACTGATAATAGTTGATAACTAACCAATTGCGCACTAGACAAGATACATGCTCTTTGCGTACATTAGCTCATTTAATCCAACAGCCCTGTGAAATTGATTCTATTATTTCACGGATAGATGAATTTTTTCTTAGTTCACACACCTCATAGGAAGTCAAATCTGCGTTTAAGGTAAGGTAGTCTAACACCAGCGTGTTCTTTTAAATGTCAGAGTAGGTAACAAATGATTTGCTTTTGGATTTAGCTGGGATGATGAAACCGAAAAGCAAAGTGGAGGTCTGATCATGACTAGCTAAGGAACGTATTTTAACGTGAACGCAGTAATCACCGGAGGACAATTTTTTTTTTAATTACAAGAAAATGTCTTTAGAAAAAGCCCTGAGGTAGCAGTGAGGAGAAGTGAGACAGTTTAGGAGGTTACTATGGTGATCTAGGAAGTGAGTTGTGGGAGCAGCCTAAGTGGAAATGAAGAGGACATGATGTATCTGAGAAACGATTAGCAGACAAAAATCATAGGATTTTGTGACCAATTGGACCAATTTAGCGAGATGACAGGAAGTAGTCAAGAATAGCTCATGTATCTCAATCTTGTGGCCTTTTGTACTGAGTTAAGATGCCTGTAGGACATCTAGGTAAGAGGTATAGACAGTAGGAAGCTTGAGTCTGGAACTAAAGGAAAACAAGTAGGCTAAAGTTGTAGACTCGAGAGTCATTAGTTTGGGTGAAAATTGAAGCCAGGAACACAATTTTCCCTGTTCTACAAGGCTAACATTCAGACAAGTGTGTAACTCTTAGTTATACAATTGTGAGGTTGCTTAGCCCTCAAACATTGCACCCAACATTATATAGAAAAAGACTGTATATGCACACAGAAACTTTTAACAGATGTTATTGCAAAGTGATGCTCTATTGAGTGATTTTTTTCCTCTGTATTTTCCAAGTCTCGTCAATAATTATAAATACTATACATAATAATAATAAAGAAAGTACAGCTGGGGGGAAAATGCTACACAACAATTCTACAAAGGCCAAAATTTCTTCCTTGCCCTATTCATAAAACAAAAATAATATTCACAGTTAACTGGTCTCCTGTGAAATTTAGGTAATGTTTAATATCATTGAAAACATAAAAGGTTTTGGTGGAGGAAATTTCCTCCCATTTTTTTAAAATTTGTATATACCACCCTGAAAACCCCATTTTCTGGAATTTCCATGAAAATTTTAGAAAAAAACGTACTACCATTAAACCTCTGCAAGGATGATTTGTGATCATTCTTTTTTTTAAGTTTATTTATTTTGAGAGAGAAAGGGAGAGAACACGAGAGGAGGGGGGCAGAGAGAGAGAAGGAGACAATCCCAAGCAGACTCTGCTATCAGCTTGAAGCCCTCTCTACATAGGGCTCAAACTCACACACCATGAGATCATGACCTGAGCCAAAATCAAGAGTTGGACGCTCAACCGACTGAGCCACCCAGATGCCCCATGGGATTATTCTTAAGAGGATGGTACACTTTCTCCATTCCTGAGGTTAGCATATTCATAAATGCCAAATATGCTGCACATAAGCTCCCCCACTCCATCCCTCACTTTTTGGGTATCACGATTAGATGACAGCATTTGCCAGGGTCTATCTAGCCTCAGCCCCAGATTTCCATTCAGTAGCGCCCACTACCAGAGTCAGCACTCAGGATGAAACCTATTATTTGCCATCTTACATCTTACTCTAACTGTTATATACAGAAGTCCATAGTTCTCAAATGGTAGTGAGTCCATTAAAATGTGGGTTTCTGCCATGAGAGACTCTTGAATACTGAGAACAAACTGAGGGCTGATGGGGGTGGGGAAGGGGGGAAGGGGGGTGATCGGCTTGGAGGAGGGCACTTGTTGGGATGAGCACTGGGTGTTATATGGAAACAAACTTGATGATGAAAGAAAGAAAGGAAGGAAAGAAAGAAAGAAAGAAAGAAAGAAAGAAAGAAAGAAAGAAAGAAAGAAAGAAAGAAAGAAAAAGAAAGAAAGAGGGTTGCCAGTTTCAGACCAAGAGAGTCTGATTTAGTAGTGTTGGTGCATGGCCCAGGAATCTGAATTTTCTCAGGCATTGAGGGTAGTTGAGGCGAGGAGTCCATATTTTGGGAAACATTACCTGATGCTACCTGTCTACTGTCATTTAGCATTTACTGTGCATTTAGTGTGTACAAGATACTGTGATAATGCTTTAAACACCTTTCTTTCAGGGACAACAAAAGGGAGATAAGACACTTATACAAAAGCTTAAAATACAAGATAAAATGTGGCAAGTACTAAAGAAGAACTATAGATAACATACCATAGTGGTTGAGAAAAGGAAGAGAACATTTCCAGCTGGAATGAGCAGAGGATGCTTTATAAAGTGATATGTTCTAATATTGAGGCCTAGATAAACATAGTAAGGAAATGCATAAACGTCTTCATTCACAGAAATGACTCATGAGTTTTCTCTCAACTCCTCAAGACTATCATTTGCGTTAGACTCACTCATTTTAATCAGGCTCAGTCAGTCACTGGAGGAAGGCTTTCTATCATGACTTGTAGCTGCCATGAGCTCACTTTGCTAAATTTACAAATAGATATAATAGAGATACGTCATCCATGACTTTCTTTCTCCCATAGCCCTTTGCATGTGGTAGATACAAAATAAGTATTGATCGTATGAATGAATGGCTAGGAAGCATAATGAGTACGAGTGTGACTCAGTCCACAAAACTCAGGTGTAAAAGAAATTCTTTTGTGTGTATAACTCAAGTTCATTTTGACTCTGAATCCTCATCCTCCTTCTGTGTCCAACTAGAACAAAAACAACCTCATCTCTCTGCCTGATTTAGAAATTGTACCACATTTCTGGGTTAGAGTGGGACTGGGGCTTTGGAGTGTAGACGTCTAGGGGCACTATTTTTCTACATACCCTCTTGAAGTCTAGCCCTTTCTGTTTCATGTGACTACCTCAAGCATTGGGACCATTTGTTTGAAGCTGCCTCTGGACCCATCTGCCTAGGTGCACCGGTCAGACGTCTCTCGCTGGATTTTTACTTCTCCCCTTCTCCCTTCCAGAAAGACCTTCCCTTATGTTTTTCGTAAGAGTTGTATACGTTTAGCTTCTAAGTGTATTTGATCCCCCATCCACCTTTTCTGAGCCAATTTGATTCTAACCAATTCTTTCTTTTTTTTTTAATGTTTTATTTATTTCTAGTAGAGAGAGAGAGACAGTGTGAGCCGGGGAGGGTCAGAGAGAGAGGGAGACACAGACTGAAACAGGCTCCAGGCTCTGAGCTGGCTGTCAGCACAGAGCCCGATGCAGGGCTCGAACCCACGAACCGCGAGATCACGACCTAAGCGAAAGTCGGACGCTTAAACGACTAAGCCACCCAGGCGCCCCCTAATCAATTCTTTCAATTTGATTCTAGTCATTTAAAAGAACTCTCATGATAGAAAAGAAAGGCACAATTTTCTAGTTTCATATATATTTGAGTGCTTGTTGGTGAGGCACAATGCAATAACCATATGATCTCTGATGTTAGTTTTTCTTTAAATGTAGTCTTCTTGTAAAAAGTTGGGGGACTACCACTCTGATTTTTTGAAAAGTAATAGCAAGATTATAATGAAGAAAGAACGTTTATTCCACAAAAAAAAGTCCTCATAAATTCCTCTGAGATATAATATACATCTTTAAATAAATAAATATAATATACCTCTTTAAATAAATAACTTTAAATAATATCTATTTGCAGAAGCCCAAGGATACAGATTTATTGGTGAATTCCTTAAACCGTATGAAATCCCCCAATTAACTTATCAGAGTTACAACTTCCCCCAAAATTCTGCATAAAAATAACATCTTCTTAATAGCTTATTGTTACCTAATTCCTGAAGAATTAGCAATCTTATAATGTTTTATATCAGCTTAATTCTTTAATTGAGTGGGTAATTTATTTTAAAAATTATTTTAGGTGATCTTTGTTTTATTCCCAAGGTCTTGAGAGAAAATATGTAATTTATGTAATATAAATATTAAATAGAAAGGACATCCTTCTTCATAATTTCTAAACTCTTTCTAGGTGTTGACTATTGAAACTGAAAATTGAATACCATTTCCCATGGCTGTCCCTAGGTGGCGCAGTGTCTCTCAGTCAAAAGAGTATGATTTCCCCTTGGATATCGAATGCTTCTTTAAGTAATACTGTCAAGTCCCCAGACATTTGTCCCACCATCACTATATTCCTTAGTTTTGGATACTAGGCAGTGTCTTGGAGGAATGAGTTTTCTAGGAACTCACAAAGTGACCCATCACTGTCATAAATCTCCTCCTGAAAAAGGTGCCGGCAATTCTGAGTCAGTTATGGGTGTTTCCCGGAAATGGGAAATAGTTTTTTATCCTGAAATTTATATCTGAGGTTCAGAAGTCATTAAAGTGCCTAGAGGTGCTATTAAGAAGGCTAGGCAGACAAATATTTCTATCACTTCAGCCTGTGAATAAAAATCCATATTTTTATTGTTTTAAAGAATGTGTTGGGGATTAGAATTAACTCTTTGAAACTGCAAAACTACACATGGCTACACATAACTATGTGTTCACTTAGTCACTCATAAGGAGAGTTCTTCTTTGGCTTGGGGTAGTATAGTAGATATCGTCTGGCTAGAGTATACGAGTAGGGAAGAAATGTCCTCCACTAAAGCCTTTTGCTGTGTCCAAAGCCCTTTCTCAGGCATGCCCTTGAGCAAACACATACACCGAACATACACATCCTCATCAATCAGTCCACTCCTAAGTGGCAATATGTGCATACTCTCAGTACCACTGAGGGCCACGCACTGAAGACATTCAATGAAAATAAAACGTATGTTAGTAGCTTCTCTACATTAAGGAAGGGGTCATTTACACAATATTTCCCACCAATGTTCAGAATACTAGAATTGGAAGGGAGGTAGGTGGATCAGTCCCAACTGGTAAAAAGTACCAAAGCCCAGCACTTCTCACATTGCATCGCACTTATGATAGATGTAGTTGTCTCCCTGCTGGGCTGTGAGCAATCTGACCACAGAACCTGGTCTTTGCACTACCTGCATGGCCAGCTCAGCACAGTGCCCAATGCCACTGGGTGCTGAATAAATGATGCTTTCCACCGTGGCAATTTATGTTTAAGACACGTAAAAGAAAGTACTATCTTATTAAAATAGAAATTAAGTTAAAGTACTAACTCTTAGCCACTGCCCCCCCTCCACCCAGATTATTGGGGAGCAAATGCCAGGCATCATATAATTTCATCTGTAGTGTTTTAGCCTACCTTTCTAGAAGATAAGGATTCCTTTAAAAAATAGTAAGTGGGGCACTGGGGTGGCTCAGTAGGTTAAGCATCCAATTTCAGCTCAGGTCATGATCTCATGGTTTGTGTGTTCAAGGCCCACATCGTGTTCTCTGCTGTCAGCACAGAGCCTGCTTTGGATCCTCTGTCTCCCTCTCTCTCTCTGCCCCTCCCTTGCTCTTGTGTGTGCTCTCTCTATCCACAATAAACATTTTTAAAAAACTAATTAAAAATCATTACCAAAATACCATTATCACCCCTAAAATATTAACAATGCTTCCTTAATATCATCGAATATCCACTCATTGTTAAAATTCCCCATTTTGTCCTAATTTATTTTGTGGCTTACTTGAGTCAGTATCAACAAAAAGGTATATACACTGCAGTGTCTGATATCTGTCTCTTACCCCTTTTTTAAATTACAACTTTATTTCTTTTTCATGTGAATTTTTATTGGAAACAATTCAAATGGACAGAAAATTTCAACAGCAGCAGCAGCAACAGGAGATGTAGTAGTAGTGGAAGTAGAAGAAGAGGAAGAAGAAGGTGGTAGAGTGAGAAGGAGGGCCCACCATCTTGCTAATCATTGACTGGGGACTCCCCAGGAAGAGTGTGCTCTGGGCTGACTTGCCGTGCTCAGATATTTGCCAAGGTGGCCCCAAGAATAGGTAACCCCAGGTGAAAAGATGAGGAGACGTTGAAGAAGCTAACAGCGGGAGCAGGAAGCAAACTCTCTCCATGGAGCTGGGAAGTGGACTTTCCCGGAAGGAGAATCTGGGCATTGCATCTTTGTGTCTTCCACGGTCCACTCTTCGCGACACATGGATCCTCTTTTTCGCACAGGTTTTGGGCAACAACTCTTCCAGGGCTCTGGCAGTCCTCCTATCCTGACAGGAAAAAGAAGAGAGAGGTTAGTAGGACAGACTACAGCCCTTGTTGCTGCAGGACGTGACAAGTCATCACCGCCATCTTTACTATCCTAGTTTCCTCTTGCTGCTCTTGGTAGCTTGGTAAGGGGCCTCCCAACCCTTATTTGTGAGGAGCTCAAGGACCCCCAACCTTAACACCTTCACTTTTTCCTAGAAGGTGTTAAGTATGGAGCCAATAGAGATATTTCTAGAAAAAGACATCCTGTTACTTAGAAGAAATCATTTGATTTAGCAGAAGTCATGAGACAGGAAAAAAAGACAAGTCTCACCAGCTGACTTTTGTGTCACGTAAGAAAGTGCAAAGGGGAGCCTAAAAGAGTTAGAACCACACAAAACCATGCAAAGAACACATACTCAGGGCGCCTGGGTGGCTCAGTCAGTTAAGCATATGACTTCAGATCAGGTCATGATCTCATGGTTCATGAGTTCAAGCTCCATGTCAGGATCTGCTGACAGTGCAGAGCCTGCTTCAGATTCTCTGTCTCCCTGTCTCTCTGGCTTTCCCTTACTCCCTCAAAAATAAATATGTAAACATTAAAAAAAAACCTTACTATTCTGCTGCAACATGATAAAGTGTGAAGACCTCCAGTACTAACATGAAGCCCCCAATCAGGACATGACTTTTAGGCGAATGGGTCCACTAAGGAAAGGACAGAATTAACAAAGTATTAGGTCCTGTGGGTAACACCAAACCACAGATTTATAATCTAGAGGAAAAAAAATAGCAGCACACATGAAACAACCCAGAAATGACAATAATAATGAAGCCACTGTTAGATCACTAGATAGAAATTTATAAAACGGAGGAACAAATCTCCTTGCCCTTTGGAGAACTCACTTGGAACTTAGGAAGTCCAGGAAGTATTGGTATGTTATAGGGTAATTACTACCAAATTCTAAAGACAGAGTAATACTTAAGTTAGTTTTTTTTTTAAGCCCGTAACTTTAAAACATGGCACATGGAAATTTTTGACCCTTACCCCATGGGTTCCATTTATGTTTCTGTTCTGGTAACAACCATACATTTTTGGCTAAAACAACAATGATGACAGCTTCTCATTTGTCTTTGTAGCTCTCTGTCTTTCCCAGCAATGGTACATTGCTGCCAGCTGATTTTTGTGGCCAACAGATCGTACAATAACCGCCCAGTGAGCCACACTCTGTATAATCATCTCTTCTTGGACACACGTAAAACCTCCAACTTGCTTCTAATCAGGAGAATATGGCAACAGTGATGGGCTGTCACTCACTATCTACAGATTTATCTATGTCTATAGCTATGTAACTCCATCTTTCTTGCACACACTAGAGAGAGCTTCTCTTTGCTGGCTTTGAAGAGGTAAGCTGCCGTGCAGTGAATGGCCTTTGGTAAGTCTCAGGTGGCACAGAACTGTAGGTGGCCTATAGGACCTGAGTGTCCTTAGTCATTTATCTACGAGGACATGAATCAGATTTAAATTCTTCCTGAGTTGAGCCTCCAGATGAGATTGCGGTCTGGCAAACCTATCAATTGTAGCCTTGTGTGATCACCAGCAGAAGACCCACTTAAGCTGTGCCTGAACTCCTTTCCCATGGGAATTCTGAGACAATAAATGTGCATCGTTTGAAGCCACTAAATTCATGAAAATTTGTTATACAGCAATAACAGCAAATGCAGTGTTGTTAGGAAAAACACCACTCTATGTATCCATCAAAGATCTTCAGTACCTTTTCATTTCCTTTGGAATAAAACCCCAAAGCCTGTAAGGACATTCAAGGCCTCTCCTTATCTGACCTTATTCTATTTTTACCATGTCATTTTTTATTACCGAGTTTAGGCTGAATCTGAGAAAGACTGTATCAACATATGAGAGAATTCCAGGGCAAGATGGACCCATTGAAGGAGTCCCTCACAGGGCAGAAATACCTAAGCCTTAATACCACAGTTTCCCTTTACATCTACTTGATGTCCCCTGTACTTCACTTCCAATTTAACTTTCTGTTTATTATATATGTGTTTCTATATATTCATGGCTTGTATTTCATATATGTTATATATACCCATACTCACACTCATGTTTTACTTTTCATATATATGTATGCACACAGTTGTGTTTTCACTTCAAAACTAGCAACAAAGTTGTTTTCTGTTCCCAGTGCTTCCTATTCTAAATCCTATCTGTTTTTGTAGACCTCTATGCAGTCTAATGTGATTATCCTTCCTCACCTCAACCTAGAAGTAACTCATCTCTTCACCACCACTCCTTTCGTACTCCTTATTTCTCATACTGTGCTGTATTCTAGCCTTACATCTTGTGTGGGAGCAGATTTTCCATTCTTTGCAGCTGCCCAAACACTTTCCAATGTTTAGAGAATTCCTTGTTTGTGAGCCTTGGGGAGAAGCAGAGCCTATTTCCCTCTATAGAACCGAACCTGTCAAACTCTTGCTTTTGTAGCTTTGCTTCTGGTTAAGGTTCAATAAATATATGTTGAACTGCAATTTTTGCTTCTGTAAATCTTTTAAGATTTTTGTATAATTCCTCCAGAATGACAGGAATTAATAATTTATTCAAAAAATATACTCAGGATCAGCTTACTGAAGGTAAAAATCTTAACTTTCAGGAAGGTCACACATGTGAAACGTATATATGTGCATATAAAAATGTGTGAATTTTTCTGAACCAGAAGAATTTTAATCATTAATGTTTGAATCTTTATTTTAGTTCTGTGGCTCAGGGGATTGCACACATGTACTTACATAGAGACTTTGGCAATACATTTTGTAAATTTGGTAGAGAGGGGCCAGAGTGTTAGTAGTCTGAAAGCTTCTCACTAATATTCCTATTAACCTTTGTATTCCTAGGAAAGTATTTGAAACATAGTAAGTTTAATTAATATTTGTTGAATAAAAGCTTTATCTAGGAGAGATGTTTTATAGATTTCCTTTACAAACCAAACAAGCTTTAATGAAGTCTAAGCTCGTCCTGTGGTAACCACTCTGTGCTTCCTTTATTTCCAAATAGTTCTTATAAATTGTAAACGGGATTATGAATTTAACAGTTTAAATGTATTCATCATCACAACAGAGGGAGTGAGTATATGGAACCAGATATCCAAGGAATTAATTTCTTCTATTTAACATCATTTCCCTGCTCTTCCCTTGCACCTATGTGATTGTAAGGCAGGTAGTCAAAAGTTGAGGAAAATTGTAGAATCCCAATTTGTGGTATAAGACAATTTCAGAATTGCTGATTTTCAAGTGTTCTATTGACTTCCCTGGTCAACATTGGAATTTAGTTTTTTTCAGAGTGGCAGCAGAGCTGGTCTATACAAATAAACAGCATATAGGAAACAACACGCTAGACCTAAAGAATGCTAAACAGCCTAGTGAAGGAAAAGGGGGTATGCCCCCCAGAACACTGATGGGTCTGCGATGTGTTCCAGGGAGGGGGGCTGTCTAAACTGGAAAGAAAGGGAGAAGTTTGTCATTTGCAGGAATTATAAATTGATAGGAAGCCTTTTGACCAAACCAACCCCTAGCTCTCTTTTGATATATTAGCAAGGAAATGATCCTGTCTCAGGGAGTTGTTTCTGCCCTGTTCTAATCCTCTAATCCCCTGCTTCAGACCCATCCCAAAAGGATTTTGCTGTTCAAGGTTCAGTCCAAGGACCAGCAGCAAAGGACGTTACCTGGGAGCTCGGTAGAAATGGAGGATCTCAGAGACTCACTTCAGATCAGACTTCCTGAATCTGAAACTTCATTTTGACAAGCTCCCCAGGTGATTCCTACACACATTTTACTTGTGAGGACTGCAATAGAATTCTTGCCCTATAAATCCTTTAGTGAGATTATGAAGGAAAAACAAAGCTATGGAATGAATTAGCTTCTCTATCTTTTTAACATAATTGACCATGGGCCACCAGCATTGCACCAGTTTTTTCCTTGGCTACTATTCATGCATTCAACAAATATTTGGGAGGAAGAGAGGCAAGCATAATAAATAATTAATATTTATTGAGCTCGTTTAACCTCCTGGACACCCATGAGATTATGCCTATTTTTTATACGGGGACATCGAGGAGAAAAAAAGAGAAGCAGCATCATGCCCCAGGTGACACGAACAGTGCGCAGTGGAGCACCCGGGATCCCAATACAAGCCTCTGTGAATGCGGATCTCACGCTCCACCAGGCTCTACCGCCCACACACGGAGTGTACATTCATTCCCTCTCCACTACAGGAATGTTGCACAAGGTCAGACTTCCCCTGGTCGAAAGGCAGAGTTCCTCCTCTGGCCTTCTGCGTCGTGGGCAACAGCTAAATTCGAGGTCAGAAGGAAACGGTAAACAAGTTCCAGAGCTAACACTAAGTTTCTGGACGGAGTCTCGCGGGCAGAAGAGTAAACTTGCAACATCCTGGGAACACCTAGACTTGCCATTTCATTCTTCCCTCCATCTTGGTCCTCCCAGCCTGGACATGCGAGGCGAGATGAGAGCCTAGACCAGACTTCCCACGACCAAAATGGCGATCGTGCAGTCTTTGCCCACAGTCGACAGCCTTAGCCGCCGTTCGGTCTCCATGGTAACGGGGCCAGCTTCTCCGGCTCTTCCTGGGCCAGGCAAGTATGGAAATGATGATCATTTCCCTCCCCCTCATTTTTGCGACAGTTGCGCCGAAAGTCACGGCAGTTGGGTGTCAGCTGATTTACTGCAGCGGCGGCGGCGGCAGCGGCGGCAACGGCACCTTGCAGCCTCGGTGGGGAGACGCCGGCTGGGCTCCGGTTGCGGTCCCAAAGGTTTGCCTACCCTGATTTGAGTACCCCACGTCCTCCCCACAGAACGTTCTCGCCTTGTCCACCTTTGCTGGGGCGCCCGCGGGCGGTGGGACAGACCACATCGCGGCATGAGATGAAGCTGTGACAGGTAAGGGGGCTTTCCAGCCACCCCAGGGAGGGGAGCCCTAGCGTGGGATGTGCCCGCAAAGTGGAGGTCGGCGGCCGGGGGTCAAGGGTCACAGCCCGATCTGAACGTGGGCGGCGCCAGCTGTTGGAGCGCTGCTGATGGAAGTTCTGTTCTTTGCCCAGCCTGCAGGTTCAGGCCCCTAGCTAGGCGCATTTGCCTGGAGCGAGGGTTCTGCCAGGGGTCTTTGGGGGCTCCTTGACCTGGTGTATGACTTTTGCTTTTGGTGACACTGGCTTTGGTCTTGGGATGGGACCTCCCTGCCCGCACTGGCAATCTAAACGGAGTGAGGTGGTTTGTGATGATGGGTGGGTGGTTATTGACGGTGCTTTCGGATAATGCGCTTGTTTGGGGGTAAGCCCGGCCTTTCCTTACCTATTGGACCTCCTCTCTAGTTCGTTCTTGCCTAAGGTACTGACGTCTGTTACAGTTTCATTCTTGAGGTGCCACCTGCTCGCCCTGCTTTGCCGTAGGACTTGGTCTAAGGATACCCTCTACTCCCACTTACTTTTGGGTCCCAGCGTTCTGGATGTTTGGAGTCAACACTGCCTTTGATCCAAAACTTTCGTTTTATGTTTTGACTCACTTGCTTTGTCAGTTTCTGAGGTGCTAGGCAGAATTTGATCGTTCTTTTAGTTTGAAATTATGTCAGGTACAGTTGCATCATAGGCCGCATTGGCAATGTTGATGCTGCTGATTTTAGGATTCATTGAGAGATACAGCTTGCTTTCATAGCAACATTTGCCATAAGCCAAAGAAGGCAGGTTGTGACACTTTCAGATGCTTATTGCTTAGCACTTAATGGATAAGATGGCAAGAATCGCATGTTGTCTAATAGAAATTGATTGACTTTTTGAAATTTTGGTGTAACACACAAATTTTCTTGCTTTATAAGCTACTTGTGACAATGGAGGTGGAAGGCAGTTCAAAAGTAAAAATAATGTACTGAAATACCTTAAGTTACAAAGAATCGAAAACTGCCTTGGTTTCATGGAAAATAACAGGTCTTAGTTTTTTCAAACTAAGGACAACATAAATAGATAGTAAATGCCTTATTAATTTCAGCAAGATTCATTATTATGGAGACATTCATTTGTTTAAATGTCTGTCTTTATTTTGAAAACAGTCCAAAGCTCTACAAAAACTAGACAATACACTTTATTTTTTCTTATTCCCACCTGTATGTAGCTGAACTTTAAAAGATCTTGATAATTAGGTAAATCAAAAGGACTGGGCATTGCTTTATTTGAGTATCATTGTGGGAACTTAAAATTCAAGTAGAGCGCCTTGTATCTTACAATTTCCTTTTATTTTCATCTTGGATACAAGTTCTGTTTTGAAGCAAAGTAAGTGGAGTGGTTTATCCGTGTAACAGGCTTAACATTAAAAACTTAAAGAGGAGTGACCTAGTTTTAATGCCTTTGTCATGAGGAGGGTGGGATGACATTGAGCTTTAGTAGGGTGCTCTGTTAGGTATGAGCCCTTAAAGTTTGTTTTGGACCTCAGGTGCAGGGGATTGAATTAATCTTTCTCAATTCAGTGATCATCATTGGCTGTTCAAGGTGTGTCTGCTAGTTTGTTCTTTTTCCCAGTCATTGTCTTTTATTTGCGATTCCCATTCCATTTTCTTGCTCATCGACCCCTAGGAAGCCATTTTAACGTGTGTGATATGTATCCTTCTGTTTGTGGGTGTTATTAAATATATGTTGGTTTGGGTGCCCGTATATTTTTAATTTTTAGGGATATCATGTTATATGTTATATATTATACATCATCTATGCTGTATCATACAGTATATTGAAAATTTTTCTTCCTCCTACCACGTTTTAAAGATGTGTCACTGTCCATTGCATCTGCTGCAGAGTATTTCAGAGACTATATCTACTACCGGTTATATATCTACTCTCCCATTTGTGGATACCCATTTTACCTTTATTTTCCTGCTACTATAGACAGTGCTATAATAGACTCTATGATGCTTTCTTTTTTCTTATTTATTATTTCATTATTTTATTTTTATTTTTTAGAGAGAGAGAGAGCAGGGAAGAGGAGTAGAGGGAGAGAATCTTAAATAGGCTCCAGGCTCAGCATGGAACCTGATACGGGCTTAATCCCATGATACTAGGTTGGTGACCTGAGCCAAAACCAAGAGTTGGATTCTCAACTGCCTGAGCCACCCAGGCGCCCTTATGATGCTTTCTTTGAGATACGTATCCAGTAACGTGATTTCCGGATCATAGTGCGTTCATGTTTTATCAAAGGACTGCTAGATTGTATTCCAGAACAAACCGCAATGGGCCGTTCTCCTGCAGGCCATTCTTGAGCCTGTCTGTGTCCTTAGATCTTCCCAGGTACTTAGTGTTATCCCATGTCCTACTTTTTCCACACTATTGATGCAAAATAAAAATCTCATTTTAAGTTCCATTTCATTATTACTAAGGAGTTGAGCATTTCTTCATGTGCATTTTATCTTTTTGGTTTTCCCTCTTGTAAAATTGTTCATCTCTTTCTCATTTTTACGTTGAGGTTTTATTCCTTTTCTTATTGATCTGCAGAAATTCCTTGTATTTCCTAGATACTGGTCTTTATACCTGTTTGTATCCTATCATTTGTCTGTGACATTTTTCATGATGCGTTTCATTGAACAGAAAGCTTCAATTTTGATGTAATCAAATTTTTAAAAATTGCTCTATGGTTTGTGCTTTGGGGGTTTTGAGAAGTCTTTCCCTAAATTATATGCCATAAAGTTATTCTTATGTTCCACTAACTTTATAGTTTTCCTTGAAATGTATAAGTTTAGTGCATCCCGTCTTTTTTTTTTCAATATGTCACAAGGAAGAGATCCAGTTTATTTTCCATGTCGTGTGCCAGTTTTCCTAGAAGCATTCTCTCTTTTCCCCTTACATAAGGGATGCTACACTTATTATAGATTGAGTTCTCTTGCATACTCTGAACATTCTATTCTGTTCCCTTGGTTTATTTATTTCCTCTTGCTTTATTACCATATGGTTTTCACACAGTGCTTTGTATTATTTTTCTTTCCCTACATGAATAATTCTTCCCATATTCTTTTAGCCTTGTTTTGAAATAACTATAGATCACGGGTAGTTGCAAAAATAGTGCAAAGAGGTCTGATTTCTCCCAATGGTTACATTTTATGTAACTTCACTCAATTCCCCTCAATGGTTACATTGTATCCAACTACTGTACAATAGCAAAATCCAGAAATTGACACTGGTACAGTGCCTGAAAGTGGTTCTATGCCATTTGATCCCTTGTGTAGATACTTGTAACTGTCACTGCGATCAAGATAGAGACAGAGTCCATTATCATGAAGATCCCTTCCTGCTATATCTTTTTAGTCACATCCATCCCCCTTCAATCCCTTACCCCTGGTCACTAATCGATTTTCCATCTCTATAATTTTATCAGTACAGGAGTGCCATATAAATGGAATTACACAACATAAAGCTTTTTGAGATTGAGATTCATCCAAATTGTTGCATGAGGTAATTTTTGAGATTCATCCAAATTGTTGCATAATTTGAGTAGCATTCCATGGTATATATGTACTGCAATTTGTTTAACCCTGGATCTTTGGGGCTGTTCCCAGTTTTGGGCTATTACAAATACAGCTAGCTGCTATGAACCATTTTTGTACATTTTTGTGTATGCGTGCTTGGATATAAAGTTTCATGTTTTCTGGGATAAATGCCTTGGAATGTGATAGCTGGGTGGTATGGTAAGTGTAGCTTTAGTTTGTGAAGAAACTGCCAAACTGTTTTCCAGGGTGGCTACACCATTTAACATTCCCACAAGCCATGTAGGAGAGATTGAGTTTCTTTGCAGCCTTGCCAGCATTTGTGTATTATCACTGTATTTTTATTTTAGCTGTTTAGATGTGTAGTGATAACTCATTGTGGTCTTAATTTTCCTCTTCCAAATAGTGATGTTAATTTAAGTATCTAGTAGGGCAAGTTCTCCATTCTTTGTCCATTTTCAAAGTTCGTTTAGCTATTTGTGGATTTTTACTCTTTTCCATGTATTTTAGAGCTTGAGTTTCTAAAAACAGCACAACTAGGATGCATTTAATATATAGACTTATTTGGGGGAAGAATTGGCATCTTTATAATATTAGGTTATCTTATTCAAGAGCATTGAATGGTCTTCCATTTATGACTGAGCAGAATTTTTTTTGTCCTTTTAAGAAATACTGTGAATAGATACAGTTTTAAAGTAGATTATTGCTGATAAAAGAAAATGCTGCTCATTCCATATATTGATTTTATCTTCATTGTGTTCTATTAAGAGATCAAAATCCATGGTATAAATTTTGAAATAATTTTGGTATTTGTAGGGTTAGGCCTGGAACTAGTTAGTACTTTTATTTTTGGTTTATCAGTTGCATTTCTCTGTGACACTCATTTGCTTGTTGGGACAGATGATTAAAGTATGGGGTTAGTGAGGTTTGTAGGTTCTGTTCCCATTTTGTCCCCTTCATTGCTGCACTCTCTGTAGAGTTCATTGTCTTAGCTGTGTGCATGCTGTTGATCATAGGCAGAACCAACTGAGAGTTTTCCTATGGCCCAGTGAAATCCTGTTATAAATAAGGATACTTTATGTCTCCACTTACAGATATATGATTATGATGTCAACTTAGAATTTGAACTCTGTGCTTGTGGTTCATTTGCCTTGATCTGTATCTTATTTCTTAAAACTACTTTGCTGGGAAGACCACAAAAATTTTTGTTGGAAGAAGTCCTACATCATGACTGCATTCAGAAAGTCCTTGACCAAGTGGAGATGTTATTTATTTCCTATTAACTTATATGCTATATTCATGACATATTAAACACTTCACATAAAATTAGACATCTTTTCCAAAATGTATTGGTGATGTTTAATGAACATGTAGGTTTTGTTTTGTTTAGTTTTGGCTGATAGTTTCTTGGGTTAATGGGAGTCAGAAAATGATAGAATAATAAAAAGTTAGGGCAGTAGTCAGTTTAGGGCAGAGAAAATTTCTCAAGTGCCAACGCTTATTCTGTAGGCTCTTTTAGAGTAGAAAATTACTGGAAATACATGGCTTTTTAACCACTGTCTCCCATTCAGCTTGGCAATTTTGTAATTTACGACCTTTCAAGCTCACGGAAGGTATTCTACTCTCCTTTTGCACATACGTATTTCTTTCTGAATGTTGGTAGTTCATATATGTCAGTGATAACAGATTGATGGGGTGCTCCAGTTACCTTCTGTTCTCGCATTCAAGTTATTTATTTGGCTGCCTTCCTTAAGGGCGCTTCCTTTTTCTAAACATTTTAAATATAAACAAACAAAAGCCACCATTAGGGGTAGTGAAAAGTTCACACTAATAAAATATCACTTTACTTAGGTTAAGAAACAGTTTTGTGACTCATTAACAGGCCTTCGTGAGTGTGGTGGTGATTAAACCATGTCAGCTAATTAGCTGCGCGGGTCCTACGACATGTCTGGTTGTGTATGTGTCACAGGTAGAATAAAAGGAATGACCTGCAGCTGGGGTAACACAGTATGGTAGCAGGAATTTGATTAGGGAGACTCGTATTCATTGTTGGCGTCATTGTAGAAAAATTAATTGAGAAGCAACTCTTCTGTGAAATCTAGAGCATGCAAAGTCAAGATGTATTTTAATTTGCTGATGGTTACAACTTTTTTCTTTAAACCAAAGTAAACATACTTTCTTCATTACTTTGTCCATTTATTCAGCAAGTATTTGGGTGCGTGTTATGCGGCAGAAATTCTGGGCACTAGACAAACAGGAGACAACAAAATAAATATAAATCATCACCTTCGTGGAGCTCACGCTATAGTGGGAGAGCCAGAAGAGAAATAAAGATGGTGGTGTGTTAAAGGACTGTAAGTGCTCTGGAGAAATAAAATAAAATACTGTTAGGGTGGTAGATTTTGTAATTTATGTTGGTTGGGAAAGGCCTTGCTGACAAAGAGACCTGAAGGGGAAGAGGGGTGTGCCATGAAGACCTACCAGGGAGACACTATTCTGAGATAAGACCCTGCCTGGTGGATTAAAAACAACCAAGAGTCAGAGTGGATGGAGAAGAGAACGTGTGGGAGAGAACAGCAGCCTCATTCATGTAGGATGGGCAGCTGTATAATTTGGCTTTTACTCTGAGTGAGACCAGAAGTCGTGGGAAGAATTCTGAGCAGATTTGTGATATGATGTGATTAAAAAAAAAAAAGTCATTCTGCAATGCTCTGTTGAGATTGCCGGGGGTCGGGGCCAAGTGTGGAAACAGGGAGATCAGTTGAAAGGCTGTTGTGTTATTTCTGGTGGAAGATGCCCGTGATTTGGAAGGGTGAGATTGTGGTGAAGGTGAGAGGAGCCTGAGGGCTCTGGATAGAGTACTTTGAAGGTACCGCCAGTAGTGTTTTCTTTCTCATAGCGGGGGTATGGAATGCATGTGAGGATAGACTCCAAGATGATTCCAGGATTTTGGCCTGTGGAGCTGTAAAAATGGAGTTGCTGTCAACAGAGATGGTGAAGATTGTGGGAGGCGCAGGTTTGGGCAGGAAGACCCGGGGACTCACTTTTGAACAGGTCGTGTTTGAGAAGCTAATTAGCTATCCAGAGGGAGATGTTGAGTAGGAAGCTGCGTATGTGAGTGTGGAGACAGAAGACAGCCTCAAGCTATAAATTGGCAATTGCCAATTGCCAATGTGTAGTTGGTATTTAAGTCATGAGGCTTGCTGAGATCATTGAAGGAGAGAGGAAGGAAAGGAAGGAGTGTTGCCAGAAAAGAAGTCCAAGGACTAAGCTCTCGGAATGCCAACATTTAAAGGTCCAACATGAGGGAAAGTGGAGACTAAAGCTAGAGAGATATCAGGAAAGTGTGAAGACCTGGAGACCAAGAGAAGTGTTTCAAGGACGAGGAAGTACGAACTATGCCAGATGCTGCTAGTAGGTCAAGAAAGATGAGGATTAGGACTTGACATTGGATTTAGTAACGGAGAGGTCATTGGTGACCTTGTCAGAGCAGTTTTGTGACAGGTAAAACACTTTTCTGTGGTTTCTAAGGAAAAGGGTAATGTTACAAATGGGGGCATTCTGACTTGGAGAAAGATTACATATTTTCTTAAGGGTTGTAGTTAGTAAATGGAGGAGCTAGGGTAGTCCCTTGCTAGTATGACCATCAAATCATCGTAGTTACTCAGCATACTTTACCAATCCCCAGGATAATGTGGCAATTCAACTTCCAGTTTGGGAAAGCATGTTTGTTTCTACTTCCGGGCTGTTTAATTTATGAGCAGTGAAAAATTTCAATGCTCAATTTAGTTTTTGATGGCAACATGAGGGAAAGAAGTAGGAATAACTGGAAATGCAGGTGAGATTAGAGGTGGGTGGGTTGAAGTTGGTTCTACCAAATGGGGTCCCTGTTCCCTAAAATGTAGGGGCTTGACGGGCTTAGTTTGCTTTTAGCTTAATCGTAACTCTTGAAACTGAGGCAGGTTGGTGATAGAGCATAAGTTGAATCCTGACACCCTGATGGCAGCTGGAGAGATTTAGAAAATGACTCATGCCTCGAAATCTATGAATCATTTAAAAAATTGTGATTTATTTTTGACCAGATAGCTCTGCAGTTCTTCAAACCTGATTCTCATGTGCTCAGGGCTGTTCTGCAATACGAGAGAAGTGTAGTCTCCTGTTGCCATCTGCTCGTTGCACATGTCCTTTTGAAACAGAATCTTGGAACTCCCTTTAAAAAAGCAGTCCTTCAGTAGCAAGTTCATTGGGAATAGATTTCTTGCCACTCAAATAATAAAGTATAATGTTGTCCATCCAGTGACGAGCTGAGTGTTCAGAAGGTTGTGTTGTTCACAACTGTTGAATTCCAGAAACCTTTCATTCAGAGTAAGCAGCTCAGTTATTTCCTAGTACATTATATGGCTGAGCTCTCTTACTGCTTTATAGTAAAGAGTAGGATCTGATTCGTTTTTTTCTGGGTCTTTAATAAATTGGTATCAAAAGCACAGCACAAAGAAAATTCATAGTCTTTTTTTTTTTTAAATGTTTTATTTATTTCTAGGAGAGAGAGAGAGAGAGAGTGAGTAGGGGAGGGTCAGAGAGAGAGGGAGATACAGAATGTGAAACAGGCTCCAGGCTCTGAGCTGGCAGTCAGCACAGAGCCCGACGCGGGGCTCGAACCCATGAACCGCGAGGTCATGACCTAAGCGAAAGTCGGATGCTTAACCGACTAAGCCACCCAGGCGCCCCGAAAATTCACAGTCTTAATGATGACTTTTTTCATCACATCATCTTGTGAAGTTGACTTGGACACACTCTTCTGACAAATGATGTAGGAATATTTTATGAGAATCTGAATAAACCTTTACAGACTCTCCTTTTTTCTTTGATTGCAATCGTGGCAAGTTAGGTTGAACTATAGAGTATAGTCCTTGTTTCCCATGATCCCCGTCAGAAGGTGGGTAGCATGGGCTGTTCATGTGTGCCCATTCTCGTGAGAGAGGATTTGAGTTTGTTGTTGTCTCTAAGTCTTAGGGAGCCTCCCTGGCACACAGGCAGTACAGACTGAGGTCATAGTGACTTGCCTATGAAAATGCCCGTGTTCCTGGGATGGAAATATACCGTACTTTCACGTTTCAGAGTTTAAATTTATTTTTGAGGGGGGAGAGGGGCAGAGAGAGAGGGAGACACAGAATCTAAAGCAGGCTCCAGTCTCTGAGCTGTCAGGTCAGAGCCCGACACGGGGCTGGAACTCACCAACAGTGAGCTCATGACCTGAGCCGAAATCAGACACTTAAATCACTGAGCCACCCAGGCGCCCCTAAAGGTTTAAAAAGTAATGTAGAGAAATTAACATTGATCTCATACTCGATTTTTCACATATTATCCTGTTTTATAGCTTTTAGAAATCACATGGGATATCAGTGTTATATGGGATATAACAGAACATGATAGTCTTATCACAACATCACTGCATAGGTTATTGATAGTTTTAAAGGAGGAAAAAATAGTTACAGTGGGAATAATCTGGTAGTCAGTACCTTAATCAAATGGTGTAGGACAATGTGATGTTACACACCTCCTGTGGTGATGTACTGAGAAGTGTATACAGTATCACCTCTGAAGTATTCTTGCCAAAAATGTTTTACTTGAGTCTAATGATGACTTTGGGTCCAAATTCCAGTTTATGGGGAAATAGGAGATAGAGAAACAAGGTAAATGACATCATAAAAAAATCACGCATCTGAAATGTGGAACATTTTACAAGCAATTGACTTCATTTTTTTAAAATTAGTATGAAAAAAAGGAAGTTGGGGCTGTTGTAGAACTAAAGACTAAAGATATATAACACCCAAATGCAGTGCATACAACTTGAATGTTTACTGGTTTAAAAGAAGTTACAAAAAACATTTGACAGCTGAAGCAATTTGAATATAGACTGGATTGTAGATGCTATTATTGTAGAGTTATTATGGTGTTGATAATGGTGATTGTGATAATGGGATTGTGTTTATGAAGGAGAAAGGTCTTTATTTCTAAGCTGAATATTTTAAATTATTTAGTGGTGAATTGTCATAATGTGTGTAGGTTATTTTCAAATGGTTTAGCAAAAAAGTATTGTATATGTATGTAGATACATATATACACAAATATTGACAAAGGATATATGATACAATATTATTTGTTGAGTGATTTTTATACTCTTTTTGGAACCTTTTGTACATTTGAAATTTTTCGTAATAAAAAGTTGGGGAGGATCATAAGGGAAAAGTAAATTTCATCCTAAGGTTTTTATTAGAAGAGCAATCAAATAGTCCAAATGCAATGAAAAACAGGGATATAAGATCTTCCCTTGTCCTTTGAATTCTTCTTGGGCTTTCTAGGCCTTCGTATATGTAGGCAGAAGAAAGCTGAAAAAATAGGAAGAGGATAATTGGAGAGAACTGAACCAGACACCAGAGAGAGAGGGTTGACAATTAGCAAGTGATCGGCCCTGTCAAACTAGCAGCTTCATAAGACCTTAACGACTGAATAAGATGAATAAGGTGAATAACGACTGAATAAGATGGTTGGATTTAGAAAGAATAGAAAGAATGGGTGTCAACAGTACAGTAATGTCAAGGCGGCCTCTCTTGTCTCATGTCCCTCCAAGGTATTGCTTCTCTCTGTTGGTTCTGGAGAGTTCTGCCCTTGAGTGTCAGAGAAATCGTTGATCTCTTCATGTAAGGAGATCTGGAGTCCTTAGATCCTATCTGTGGGAAACTTGAATACCTGAGACCTTTTGTAGTAAAGAAAGGGAAACAGGGAGTCAAAGACCACAGGTTTCAAAATGTTGATTGTAATTAGAATGACAGACAGAGAACTAGATTTACAACCCGGGGCCAGTAACAAGGGAAGGTGTTTTGGATGAAGATGACAGATGAACATGTTAGAAGGACAAAGGCTGATTTAGTGGACATTAAAATGGTAGACAGGTAGAGGATAACTAAAGGAGTAGATTCTTGAAGGAGTCCAGGAGTTAGATTTAGCAAAAAAGAGATCATTTCTTCTCTTGCTTGGCAAACAGAGCTTAGTAAATGCTAGTTATTGTTATTCTGTTTATTCACCCAATAGATACATATTGACCAGTAGTAGAAGTCAGTAGCCATTCTTGGTGTTGGTGAGCCACTGCAGATCCCAGCAGAATGCAGTTTGCTTGGTAATGATTAAATAAAGGTGGTGGGTTTACATAAATGATCGGGTTTTACCCTTGAGGAACACAGATTGCAGTGGAACAACAAATTTCTAAAGAAATTATACACAAAGCTGTAAGTGTTATGTGCCCGTGTATAGAACACGTACTGAAAATATGTTAGCAGAAGTAGTGACTCATGGATTTGGGGACAGAGCGGTCACAGCAAAGAAGAACTAGCATTTGAAAGACTGTACGCTACAGATAGATTCTTGTTAACCATTTTTTGGAAACTCCATGTAAGGCACGTGTGCATCATTAAAACAAAAGAACCTGGTGAGTCAGGCCATTTTATTTCTTTATTTATTAAGCTATATTTTGGAATACAGTGAAGTATCCAGAGGTGGGAGGAAAACCTTAAGACCAGTGAATTTATGTTGAGAATTAGGATTCCCACTCAATCTAGTCTCTTACTTCTTAATATCCTTCTTCATAGGTAGTTATCATTATTGTGTTTTTTGTTTGTTGGGTTTTGGTTTGGTATCATTACAAAATTTTTCTAAATGTTGTATGTATATGTATGTATGCATGTGTACATGTATATAGAACCCCATACATATATCCTCCTTTTATTTAAAAAAACATTTATAATGTTTTTTAGATTTATTTCTGAGAGACCGCATGAGCAGGGGAGGGTCAGAGAGAGAGAGGGAGACACAGACTCTGAAACAGGCTCCAGGCTCTGAGTTAGCTGTCAGCACAGAGCCTGGTGCAGGGCTCGAACCCACGATCTGTGAGATCATGACCTCAGCCGAAGTCGGCCGCTTAACCAACTGAGCCACCTAGGCACCCCTATATCCTCCTTTTAAAGCTCAGAATGGGAGTGTATTTTAAACACTGCGTTGTATCTTTTTTTCCCACTAAATATTTTGGAGATTATTTCTTATCTCACACTGCAGTGTTGCATTGTAATTAAGGCTTTATCATAATCTGATTGATGGACGTTAAATTTTTTTCTATCTACTCTTTAAAAATTAGAGAAAATTTGGGGCACCTGGGTGGCTTAGTTGTTTAAGTGTCTGACTTCGTTTGGCTCAGGTCGTGATCTCATAGTTCATGAGTTCAAGCCCTGCATCCGCCTCTGTGCTGAGAGCTCACAGCCTGGAGCCTGTTTTGGATTCCATGTCTCCCTCTCTCTCTGCCCCTCCCTCTCCCCCTCCCTCTCCCCTGCTTGACCTCTGTCTTTCTCTCCCTCTCTCAAAAGTAAGTAAATATTGGGAAAAAAATTTTAAAAATTAGTGGAAATTTTAAATGCAAACAGAGTAATGTAATGAACCGTCTTGTACTAAAAAGAGCTTCAACACTTATTTTTTATAGGCTGGGTTCCCTGGTGAGCAAACTCTGAGATGGAGATTAGCACTCGGGCTTATCAGGGAGTGCTTTGGCTGTCGACATCCAGGGAAAGGAAGGACAGGAAGTGGGTTTTGNTGCCCCCCCCCCCCCAGGAGGGGGGATAGTGAGGGGAACTCTGAAGATAGAATGACCCTTTAGGGCTGTCCTGAATGCATATGAGGGGACCTGGTTTTTATATCCCTGAGGCGATCAGTCATTGAATATGAGCTGTCCCAGGGGAAAGGGATAAGAGCTTGGGGAAAGCATGTCCCTTTGGCTGGGACATTTGATTCCTCCCTCCTCCATGTGCCACTGAGCCCCAACATTGTATCGTTTTGCCCATAAATACTACAGTTCTACTTACTTTTGAGTAACGTGATTTAGTAAAACACATGGATTAACCAGGTTGACTGGAGAATGACATTTTCTGGTATATAGAAGTTTCTGGTAAGTGAAGACACTATAGAATAGTGAAGAGTATTTTGTCAGGAATCAGGAGGTCTGTATATGCCTGTGAGCTGAGTTTGCCATGTGATTTTGAGAAAGTTGCCAGTGGATCTGAATATCCGTCAAAATAAAAACTGTTAGATGGCAAATGAGCTATATTCCCTCCATTTCTAAATTAGGAAGCCAGTTTGTTTGTTTATTCATTTATTTTTTGGTCAACTATAAAAGCCTTTCTTTTACAACTGCTTAAAATGTAAAAAACAAGCAAAGCAACAGGAGGTAGACCAATTTTCATCAACTTTTGCAATGACTTGGTTTACTGATACAGGCGAAGGGTGATCGCATTCTTGCTGTTCCTGTGGACCGCTTTCTGTTGAATTCTCTGGTGCCATTTGATGAAATGTTTTCTGAGTTATAATTTCTCAGACACCAGATTGGTCGTCTGTTTCCCCTTTGCCTCATTTCTGTTGTCACTTCCCTTCCCTCCCTCTTCTCATGCTCACTTCCTCCCTCTTTCCTTATCACTCTGCCCAGAAAATATGTCTTTTTCTTGCCTCTGGCCTTACATATTGCAACAAACCTCGTGATTTATTGTCCTTCTGTATTGTCTTGTCTTTTCTTTTTCTTTCAAAACTCATATAATTTTAGCTAAGCGTCTTATCTCTGTGCACCCAGACTAATTGTCCTAGCATCAGATTTGTTTTCCCTCCGCGCAGTTTTTTCACCGTGTTAATCCAAACTTTATACTAGGTCACAGAGTTTTAGCATGCTGCTTCTCTATTTAGAGATCTACTTATGGGACCACTAAGTCTGTTAGTCTGATCCTGCCCAGGACTGATGTGAGACCTGTAGTGTCTTCTCCCTTCCCAGAACCCATAGTTAGTAAATTCTGGTTATGTAGAGTAATTTGTCCCATATATTAGAATCCGAATTTATTAATGACTTCACTTGGCATCTCTAGTGTAATAATAGTGCTTATCCTTTATGTAGAGGGCTTTAATGTTTCAAAATGCCTTTTCTTTTCTCTTGTCCTCATAATACCTTTGTGTGAAACCTATTTCATAATCCATGCTGCAGCTCCATCAACTTGGTGTGAACACCAAGTCCTATCTGTTGTATCCCCAAAATAGCTCTCATATTCATCTTGTTACTGCCATTCTCACTATTACTGTCCTTCATCATATGTTGGTTGGAGACCTCCTCTGTGGCAGACACTATGCTAAGCATTATGTGGTGAATACTCACATGTGATTCCGATCTTAGGGAACATGAGTGTAAAGAATAGTAGGGGAGAGTAGTACATGTTGTCGATTAAATGAAAAAAGACCAGAAATAAGTAATGAGAGATTGTGACAAATGTCAGTACCATCATTTCGTACCNGTTTTATCCCCATCCATCGTATTGCAGCTAGAGTGATCTTTCTGAAAAGCAACTTCAGATTTAAAACACCTGATCTGTTTCCTGTGGTGGTCAGGTTAAACTCCACACTCCTTCATATGGCTTATCAGCTTTTTTAGAAATTGGTGCATATTGACCTGTTGTTTCTTGTGTCATCATTTGGCCTTTGTGTTCTGAATGCCCCCTCTCCTATTTTCACGGTCAAGAAAGAATTGAGCTTTCTTATCTATGAGTTTTAGAACATGTGATTCCCCCAGCCTCTTCGTGGGTTCATTCTCACTATTATTTCTCCAAGAATCCTTCCTGGACCCATTAAAGTGTAGGTTAGAATATCCATCTTTTGTGTCTCCATGGGTCTTGAAATTTCTCCTGTATCACACTCCGTGGTAATTGTTTGCTTGCTTGTATATATGCCCTACCGGATAGTTGAATTGTGTCTATTTTATCAACCGTTATAATGCTATGGTACAGGCACAAAATGAAAACTTGGGAAATGCTGCTCTGAAATATATACTAATTATTATTATTATTATTATTATGAGACAGAATTTAATTTAAAAGCTGTTTTAATATCACATAGAAGTTTGTAGTTTTTCTTCTAATGAAGTCTTGCAGAACCGAATTGTCTTATTTGCAGATAACAGAATTGTATCTGACAAGCCTATATAGTAGTGCTTTTATGTTATAGCAGAAAGTCATTGAAAGATCATAACCTTATTAACAGTCCAACTTTATTAAATATCGAATGGCACTGCTGGAAGAAACCAGTAGACATGGAAGCAGAATGTGAAGAAGTAGGGGCTCCTGGGTGGCTCAGTTGGTTGAACTTATGACTTCGGCTCAGGTCATGATCTCACAGTTTGTGAATTTGAGCCCCACATCAGGCACACCGCTGTCAGCGCAGAGCCCGCTTCAAATCTTCTGTCCCCTCCCTCTGCTCCTCCCCAGGTTGTGTTCTGTCAAAAATAAAATAAATATTAAAAATAAGAATATGAAGAAGTAGGAAGGTTGGTGTTTTTTAAAAATTAATACTGAGTGAGTATCTACCATGTGTTAGGTATTTCACTAGTTGAATTACATATATATTTTTACTCAATCATTAGGATGTCTTTCTTAAAAGACGATATTATTGTCCATCTTTTACAGATGGGGAAGTTGAGACCCAGAGGAGTAACTTTTTCAAGATTCCATAAAAGAGCCAGGATTTGAACACAGTTATTCTGATTGTAAGTTCAGAGGTCTTTCAACTATGATTATTTTTCTTGTTATTGTTGACTGACATACAGTTGTGTTTCTATACAGAACTAAGAAATAGGGGAAATTCAGTGAAATGGACATGAAATTAATCAAAACAGATGACTTAATTTTTTACCTGTAAGATCCTTACTCTTTATGATTTGGGGTTTTTGACTTCAAAATGATTCAAAATTAATTTTATAAATAACTGTTGGGGAGAAAACTAAGCCTTTGAAATGATATGACTGCATGTTTAGTGGTAGAATGAGGTGTAGAATCTGGAATTCCTGATATTTGGCTGTGAAACTTTATCACTCTAAAATTTTTATTTGATATCCAATCTCTAAATGTAATTTTACGACTGATTTTGATATAACCCTGAGTGAAAATGTAATGTTCCTAATATTCTTCTTTTTCTAGAAGTATCTAGTCTTAGAACATACCTGTTTGTGATTTGATATTAGTGACAAAATATGAATATGTTGTACACAACATTTTGGAGAGTTGGAAATTATTCAGAATTTTTTTTAAAGTTAATACTATATCAGATTAATAATTTGTTCGATCGCTTTTTTGTTTTGTGCCTTTTGCATGAACATATGAATTTTTAAAATGTCAGTGAGTCCTGTTCTAGGACTTCATTTCCATTTAAAACAAAGCTTTTTGGGATGTACTTAATTCCCTTTATACAACAGGTGATAATGTTGCAAACAAAGAAAGGATTATGAGTTCAGTATAGTGGTTGAATGATGATGCTTGAAAAACTGCATGTTCTCAATTTATATTGCCTTTTATTCCTCTTAACTCATATGTGGTGCCAATTTAGAGTGTCTTGGTTTATCCGTTACTTATTTTAAAGAAAATCAAACTTAGATTCCTGTGTCCTACCTAATTACATGGCTAGGTCGTCGCTAATTTGCCCATGTTTTTGTTTTAATCAGTTGTTCAGAACTAGATTATGACTAGGTTACCAAACAGTAGTCTCAGTTAATCCTTCTTAGAAATACTTGTCTGTGATATACTATTCCATTATCATAAGCTTTGTTATCCTTTGTTTTACATTATTTCATTAGTTCTTTTGGTGGCTTTTCTAAAGTTTCACTTTTATTAGATTAAAAAAATTTTTTTAATGTTTATTCAGTTTTGAGAGACAGAGAGACGGAGCATGAGCGGGGGAGAGGCAGAGAGGGAGACAGCATCTGAAGCAGGCTCCAGGCTCTGAGCTGCCAGCGCAGAGCGATACGGGGTTTGAAACCACAAACCGCGAATTCATGACCTTAGCTGAAGTCAGGAGCCCAACCAACTGAGCCACCCAGGTGCCCTCACTTTTCCTAGATTTTTAAGACAGTAGAAAAAACGTTTTGAAACATTTATATTTTTGATGGCGTGAGATTATTTTTTTCTTGTATATATATTTTTAAATATAATTCATTGTCAAATTGGCTATTGTATATATTTCTTTGTATTAAGAGTGTTCACATAGTTTGCTCATACAATGAACTGAAGATTTTTCATCCTGTTCCTTTGTTCGATTTCCTTCTTTCTTCTTCTTTTCTTTCATCTAAATTATATTTTCACATGGTATATAGGGTCATGTAGATCCAGAAGACTTTATTACACCAAAAAGCATGAGAGAAAACAAAATGTTGAAAGCCCAAAGGTCTATGGTGTAATGATTGAGGATTACGTGAAATTTTAGGTAATTCACAGGACATCCATTGGTTTTATTATAGGTGACAAGTTCCATAAAATGCAAGACTGTCTGTCTTAGTTTAAGGTAAATGAATTAGCCTAAAATGGCCCAGGTTATTAAATAAATACCAGTGACTGAATTATTGAAGGCATCTGCTAGTTCATATTTTATTATAATGATAGTTTTTTCAGTAGATGTTCCAGAAATTCTTGTTGCTTAATTATTATACCATAACCAGATATCTAGGTTTTAAGAAATTAATACTCATTAAATATGTCTTTCTTTTGATTCAGAAATTCAAGTTAGGAGAGTTGCACCTTGGTGGCTCAGTTGGTTAAGCATCTGACTCTTCATTTCAGCTCAGGTCATGATGTCACAGTTTGTGGGATCGAGCCCTATGTCAGGCTCTGCGCTGAGGGCAGGGAGCCAGCTTGAGATTGTCTCTCTCTCCTCTCTCTGCCCCCTCTCCCCTCAAATAAATAAATAAACATTTAAAAAAAATTCAAGTTAGGATCTTGTAGTCCCTCAAGTCGTCATGAATAGAATGTGTTTCTTTTGTATGCTAATGGGAATTGTAAGCTCTTAGGAAAAATTATCTATAATTTGTTTCAATGGAGAGTATGTTAACTGTACCCTAAAACTGTAAGAATACTTGTCATTTTTCAAAATTAAAAGTGTATTCATACATTATTAGGTACATGTCGAGTTTAGCAGAGATGGCATTTTATTTATGTATATATGTATGTAATGCACATACCTCACAGTGATTCTTCCTTCTTATAGGTGTCATAGGGGAATAGATATGTTAGTATTTTTAATGAGAAAATAAACTTTTTTTGGTTCTTTTTTCCATGTAATTCATTTTTTTAAAGTTTTTATTTAAATTCCAGTTAGTTAACATACTATGTAATGTTAGTTTCAGGTGTATAATATGGTGATTCAACACTTCCATGTAACACCTGGTGCCCTTCACAAGTGCACTCCTTAGTCCCTGTCACCCATTTAACTCATTTCCCTGCTCTCCTCCCCTCTGGTAACCATCAGTTTATTCTCTATTAAACTTTTTGTTTTCTAGAAGAAAAGTATTATTCTTTCAGAAAAGTGATAGGAAGAACTCAGAACCTTTCAGGAGACAGCCACAAAATTATTTGATTTCTATTTGATTTTCTCTTTTGTTAAGAATTCATTTTGTCTGGTTAACCTTGTTGGACCAACAAGGTCCAAATTAATTGGACCTAATTTATATCAAAAAATCAGAGTGATGAAATCTCATTAAAAAGCCACATGTACTACTTTGACCATATCTCTTTAAGAAGTAAGAGTGCTTTTAGGATACACTTTTGCATTAGTAATATTTCATTGCAGTTAGAGGAGTCAGTGCTCCCCAAATTGATACATGAATTTGATGCAGCACTAGTCATAATCTCACCAGGTTTTTCTGTAGACATTTACAAGCTGAGTTTTAAAGTCGCGTGGAAGTTAAGAGGACTTAAGATATCCAAAGGAACCTTGAAAGTAAGAACTAGCAAATTTCAGTGCTGAAAGGAAGTATTTATATGTTCTTTTGGCGTGGAGATTTCTTGCATTCTCTTAAGCAGGACTAGCTTTTATATATTGGACTTGTATAAAACTGAAATATATGTACATTGTACAGTGACCTAACTAAACCATTTAAGTTCATCTTTCTATATATATAACTTGTTATATATATATATGTGTATATATACATATATATACATACATATACACATATATATATAAAACTAAGTTCATCTTTCACGTGTTGGTTGACTAATGATGAATTTTAATTATCTTCTGCTAGTGTGCGAAGGGGCTTGGCCACAAGATGATGGGTGTATTTTTCTCCCTGTCCCCTCTTCTCCCCCAACAAACCTTCCTCCCCTGGTGCTCTGTAGGGGCCTTAGGATTTTTCCTTTATGCAGTTTTTTGTCATTCTTCTTGCTACATCATGAATGCCATGGATGCTATTCTTATAGACTTCGGGGGTGTAGTGCATCTGAGTGTGCAGTGAGGAAGATTGTGCATTTATGTGTAACAAAACTTGAAAAATGTGGCCTTAAACAAGTAGAAGTTAATTTATCCTATGTAACAAAAAGTCCAGTCTAGAGTTAAAGAAATGTTTTGAAGCCTGAGCTCTCCTGTTTTTTGAACTAATACAGCGTCAGTGAGGATGTCTCCATGTCACGTGAGAGACGGCAGAGCCCATGTCGCAATGCCCTTAACAGTCTTCTCTGCCTCCAGCTCTCAGACATTCCCTCAAACCCATTTCTCCACAGTCTGCCCCCAACTCTGATTTAACACCCTTGTGTCTAGGAGGTTTTAACATGAAGAGTGTTCTGAAAGTCAGGAGCACTTTCTCCATGTGAGTCCTAAATAAGACTTCGTCTCTTCTCTGGTCCTCTCACCCAAATCCCTCTCCCCACCCCCACTGTCCTAGACACGTTCTGAAATTGTATTGTTTTTTCTTTTTCATTTTTTTTTATTTTAGAGAGAGGGAGAGAGAGAGAGAGCATGTACAAGAGAGTCGGGGAGAGGGTCCGAGAGAGAGAGAATCTCAAGCAGGCTCCATGCTCAGTGCAGAATCCTAGGCAGGGCTCAATCTCACGACTGTGGGATCATGACCTAACCCAAAATCAAGAGTCAGATGCTCAACCAACTGAGCCACCCACATGCCCCTGTATTCTGTTTTTTGTAATACCATCTTCCGATTGGTCACCAGATCCTTTTGGTTAATTATTATTTATCTAGAAGTCATTCTGTTTATTCGGAACCACCCTAATCCCAGCAGCAAGGACATATCAATAACAGCTACTGCTTGTGATTCCCATTGCAGGTTCATGTTTCATTTCATGTCTTCTTTATGATTGTTTACCTTTTAAATATTTCACTTAACAGATACTTTCTATGTAGATCTTTTAGTGTGCCAGCCAAAAAATAGCATTGGGCATAATTTAAGGACCTTGGACAGAGTCTATATACCTATGGGTCAGGACAGGTTAGTTTTTACAGCATAATTTTTTTTTGAAATACAGCAGTGAACTTTGGAATCTGGTTCCCACTGCATCCCCTCCTTTCACCATCCCCAAAGTAAGATATAAGATGGTAACTCTTTACCTTGTTTGGACAAAACTTGTTACATTATTCCTCAAATAAGCAGTTAACTAGCTGATGTAATATCCCCTGGAAAAGATACAGTAAAGTTTTTCTTTTTTCTTTTTTAGGTTTATGCATTTATTTTGAGACAGAGAAAAAGCATGAGTAGCGGAGGGGCAGGGTCTGCACTGACAGTGTGGAGTCTGACATGGGGCTTGAACCCATGAACCGTCAGAGCATGACCTGAGCTGAAGTTAGTGCTTAACCGACAAGCCCAGCTGCCCATAGTGAATTTACCATTATTTCCTGAGAGAGAGAATTGCTTTCTGATAATTTAGTGACCTAAGATTCTCTTAAAAGAGTATATCCCTGTTATGGGTTGAGTTGTGTTCCCCTAAAATTCAGATGTTGAAATTCTAACTTCCAGTACCTCAGAATTTGACCTCATTTGGACATTGGGTTTTTATGGAGGTAATCAACTTAAAAGGAGGTAATCAGGGTAGACCCTAAGCCAATATGACTGATGTTCTTATTATTAAAAAGGGGATATTTAGACATGCACACAGGAAGAATGCCATAAGAGCATGAAGATGGTCTCCTGCAAGTGAAGAACAGGGACCTGGAACAGATCCTTCTCTTCACAGCCAACCCTACCTATACCTGATTTCAGACCTTTAGCCCCAAGAACTATGAAACAATAAATTTTGTTGTTTAAGCTACTCAGTTTGTGGTCATGGCAACTGTAGCAAACCAATACAGTTCTTTATGAAAATCCTTCATTGCCCTTAATGAGAATTCCTCTCAGAGTCTGGTTGACTGTCAGTTCTTGATTTTTGTGAGGATGTGGGGGATTTTTTTTTTTTTCTAAATCTTTGTAATTATTTTAATAGCTTCTGGAGAAGCTGAGTTAGAGACTGATGTGTTTTCTAAAATATATATATACCTTTATCATGTTACAGATGATCATTTTCACTTGTTTTAATGGCTAAGAAATGCATTGTTCTTCTAGGTTTCCTTGAGTTGCCTTGTCAATTGAATACCAGAATGTTCTTTCATGTTCTGTTGCATCAGAGCAGGCACATCTCTCCATAGCACACATGTTCCTTCGTCCCGAATCTCTGTGTTTGCATTTTCTTTAAGCAAAGCAGTATGCATTGAATGTAAGTCCTCAAATATCTAGAGAAGTGATGTTCTCTCCAGATTCCACATATTGTATTCGATGCTGTGAGCTTATTTAACTGAGAGAAATCTTTGGGTGATATAATATAATACTGAATGTTGTCACCATGGAGAAATGAATTCCTTCCAGATTCCCTTTTTGAAAAAGTCATTGTTGGGTATGTTTTTCAGCCAGGAACATGCTGTACCAAATGTATGAAAATTTGTTCAGTATTTTGTTTTATTTCATAATATCAAATAGAAATATGGAAATTAAACAAAGAAATATGGAAATAATTATGTCATGGTAGCCTATGAAATGGTAAAAATGTTATGTATAAGGTTTTATTAATAGGAAGTGAACTTGGAATTTTTTCCTGAAATGCATACCTTTTACTTACAACAAAAGATGAGGTTTTCGGGGAGGGAGTGCACAAATGGATGAAAGTCATATATTTTAATAAAAAATAAAAGATTTAAATAGTACAGATTTTTAAATTTCTTACTTGCCTCATTTTCTTTCCAGTGATGATTTTTTATCTATTTTTTGGTTTTTATTTTTCCCCCAGTAATTACTTTTTAAAAGAGATTTTAGTTGTAGTTTTTATTTCATTTTTTAAAAAGTGTATGCAGTAGTATAAAGAAGAGTCTTGCTGAAAGCAGCTACCAGTAAGACCATGGCTATCAAACTAGTTTCCTTCATAGGAAATGGCTATTTCTTTAAGTATTCCTGAGAATTTTATAGGACAGTCTTGGGATTCTAAAGAGTTTATAGTATAACACATATCAGTTGTTTTCACTTAAAAATTGGGGGCAGAAAAAAATCACTACAATGACCATTTTTGATTGACCATTTATCAAGTGTGTAGGTGATCCCCTCATGTCTCATAAGGTCTGGCGGAGTCTTCTGCCTTCTGTGGAGCCCTCGTTGATTATTCCATTCTTTGTTTCTTTTTAACTTCTCTGAACTAGTATTTAAGTTTTTAGCCACACAGTCTATAACACTTAAGTCTAGTTGTTTCACCAATTAGATCTTGATTTTGTCATATGAAGGAATAATTTCCTGTATTTGTACTGTTCTGCAAAGGGGTACCCTCCCATGTATACTTGTTAACTGATTATTCGTCTCAGATTTAAACCCCTTTACCAGAACTAAATTTTTATTATGCAGGAATGAGTTTAAAGAGAAATCCTTTTCCCTCAAGTTTCAGAAGTTACAATAAAAGACATTCATGGTCTTGAGACATAGTAAATATACTTGAATGAGTTTCCCTCTGAACATACTCTTTTTAATGTTTAGGACTCTCTGAAACAATCCTGAGTTTTTCTTAAACATTGCCATTTGTTACTGGTTTGGAGACCTGATAAGATTTACAGACCTCACTTGTCATTGCAGAATGAATAGTATGACAGCATCTGAAGTCAGGCTGCGTGGGTTTCGATTTGGGCTCCATTATTTCTCTTTTCATCTTGTGACTCTTTATGACTCACTCTCCATATCTGTGAAAGAGGAGTGATATTAGTACTTGCTGCCTGATTTATTGTGAGAATTGAGATTTTAATTATATTTTATATATATAAAGAAATTTTATGTATTTTCCTATTTGCGTGTCATAGATATGATGTTGGGGAGAATCTGGGCACTCAGAAAGTTCAAGTTGCCTTCATAATACAAACGTATATGTTTCAGAAAGAAATACTATAATATTTAACATTATTCTTATGACATTTCCAGGTTGGAAAACACAATGGCAGGAAACAGCCTTGTCCTCCCCATTGTTCTTTGGGGTCGCAAAGCACCAACACATTGCATCTCAGCAGTACTTTTAACAGACGACGGGACCACAATTGTAACTGGATGCCATGACGGACAAATATGTCTCTGGGATCTCTCGGTAGAATTGGAAGTGAGTATTTGAAATGGCTATTGTATTTTTGGGACCACAATTGTAACTGGATGCCATGATGGACAAATATATGTCTTTGGGATCTGTCGGTAGAATTGGAAGTGAGTATTTGAAATGGCTATTGTATTTTTGGGACCACAATTGTAACTGGATGCCATGATGGACAAATATATGTCTTTGGGATCTGTCGGTAGAATTGGAAGTGAGTATTTGAAATGGCTATTGTATTTTTGTAGAGTCAAGGAGCTTTCTAACAGAAAACAACAATCCCAAAACAATTGGCCTCATCATATGTTTTCTGTGAAATGTGTTTTGACTAAAATTATTATTATGGGGGAACCTGGGTGGTTCAGTCGGTTAAGTTGTCCGACTTCAGTTCAGGTCATGAACTTGCGGTCTGTGAGTTCGAGCCCCACGTCGGGCTCTGGGCTGACAGCTCGGAGCCTGGAGACTGCTTCAGATTCTCTGTCTCCCTCTCTCTCTGCCCCTCCCCTGCTCCTTCTCTGTCTGTGTCTCAAAAATAAATAAGTGTTAAAAAAAAATAAATTATTATGTAGATTGATAATTGTATTATTCATCAGAAACGGCTTCTGCTGCCTTTTGGCTATTTTAAGTTGTGTCTACCCTAAGTGGCTTAATAGGTTCCATTTCTGATTTTTCAAAAGATTTTTATTCATACTGAAGGAAGTTTCCAAAAAGGTATTAAAAACCAGTTTTGAACATTTATACCTTCTAAGGTAAATGTCTTGAAAAGAGCAAAACTTTTTATAAAGCATAAAATTGATTGTATTTATTATGTCTTGTCATTCCTTCCTGCGATAGAGCTCTCAGTGGGCAAGGCCTTCTCGGTGGACAGACCGGGGAAGTAGGAGTTGGGGACACACACGCAGAGTTCACACAGACACCTTCAATTCTAGGATAACACCGCAGGGTTTATTCCCCTTTTTTTCCTCATGTCTTTCATCTCCCTCTCTGATAATTTTCCCCAGGGATTTTTCTGTAAAGGGGGTGGTAGCTGGCATGGAATATAAGGCAAGCAAGTTGATTTTTTAAGTAATTTTTTTTTTTTTTTTTTTTGGTAACAGCCTTATTGAGATAAAAATCATGCATCATACAGTTCACTCACCTGAAGAAGTTGTGTTACATATACACACAATGCAGTATTATTTAGTCATAAAAAAGAATGAAGTCTTACCATTGGGACAACATGGATGGACCTCAGGGAACATCATGCCAAGTAAAATAAGTCAGGCAGAGAAAGACAAATAACTCTATGGTTTCCCTTATATGTGGGATCTAAAAAATATATGTATTTTAAAAAATGAAGCTCATAGTGAACAGATGGGTGCTTGCCGGGAGTGGGGGTTGGAGAAGTGGGTGAACTGTGTTTGGTTTTCTGTTTTTAGTTTAAATACACTGAATTAAAAAAATAGAGTGTGCATTACCACAGTCAATTTTATAACCTTTTCATTACCTCCAAAACACACCCTGTGCCCTTTAGCTGTCATTCCTAATACCCCCATTTCCTCCCAAGGCAACCACTGCTCTGTGTTTCTGCCTCTTTTTACAATGTGCAGTATATGTAAGGATGTTAATTTGATACAGTAAATGTCCCATGTTCTAAATATAACTTCTCTGTAGGTTTCCCTATTCTGGATATTTCATATACATGGAGTAATATGTGGTTGTGTGTGTGTATGTGTGACTGGCTTTTTTCACTTGCATAAATAATATTCTCAGTTTACTGTGTTGTAGCATGTATCAGTATTTCATATTTTTATTTTATTTTATTAACTTTTAAAATAATTTTTAAATGTTTATTTATTTAGAGAGAGAGAGAGACAGAGGGCAAGCAGGGGAGGGGTAGAGAGAGAAGAAGACATAAAATCTGAAGCAGGCTCCAGCCTCCGAGCTGTCAGCACAGAGCCCAGTGCAGGGCTCAAATCCATGAATTGTGACATCATGACCTGAGCCGAAGTCAGATGCCCAACTAACTGAGCCACCAAGGCGCCCCTATTTTATTTACTTATTTTTACTGTTTAATTTTTGAGAGAGAGAGAGTACAAGTAGGGGAGGGGCAGAGAGAGACGCACACACAGAATCCAAAGCAAGCTCCAGGCTCTGAGCTGTCAGCACAGAGCCCAGTGTGGGGTTCGAACTCACGAACCATGACCTGAGCTAAAATTGGATGCTCATCTGACTGAGCCACCCAGGCGCCCCTGTACTTCATATTTTAAATGGCCAAATAACATTCTATCATATGGGTGTACTAAATTTAACTTATCAGTTGTTGGGCAGTTGGGTTGTTTGCACTTTGGGCCACGCTGAATAATGCTGCTATGAACATGTGTTTTTGTGTGGATGTACCTTTTTATTGCTCTTTGGTACACACCTAGGCACAGAACTGCTAGAAAATGATGCGCACACTTAACATGTCATGTAAAGGCTCAGTATACGTGTTGGAAAGTAGCTGGAAAGAAGTGTTATAGGATGCGATGCACCTTCAGGATTGGTAGCAAACTAAATATGAATCAGCATTGTAGTCGTGAGGAGAAAAAATATCACACCATGTTTTACTGGAATGATTACAAGCAATAAGACTTATGAGAGCTTAGATACAATTCTTTCACTTTTTATTTTTTTGCATATATTTTACTGGAGTGTTATATTTATTTAAGTTCAAGTAAGGGATAAAAGTGAGTGCAGCAAGTAAGAAGTGGGCGCGGTGGGGTGGAGCTAGGCAAGAAATCTATCTTTTGAAAGATATTAAGGGAATTGAACTATTTACCCAGGGAAAAAGGAGGCTAAATAAAAATTGGCTTGCGGGGAGCCTGGGTGGCTCAGTTGGTTAAACGTCTGTCTTCGTCTCGGGTCATGATCTCACGGCTCGTGAGTTCAAGCCCCATGTTGGGCTCTGTGCTGACAACTCACAGTCTGGAGCCTGCTTGGATTCTGTGTTTCCCTCTCTCGCTCTGCCCCTCCCCTGCTCACATTCTGTCTCTATCTCAAAAATAAACATACATTAGAAAAATTGTAAACAATTGGCTTGGTTATAGTCTTTGATATGTGTGGAGGGTCTTTAGTATTATACTTTGTAGCAGCTATTTATGCCTATGAAGGGCCAATGAGAAGAAATGTAACATAGATGGGGAGGCACAGAATGCCTTTTCTTTTTAAAATTTTTATTTTTTTTAAATTGTTTTTACATTTATTTAGAGAGAGAGAGATGCAGGGCACAAGTAGGGGAGGGGCAGAGAGAGAATGAGACACAGAATCTGAAGCAGGCTCGAACCCACGAACTGCGAGATCATGACCTGAGCTGTAGTCAGGCGCTTAACCGGCTGAGCCATCCAGGTGCCCCATATTGAGGTCTTGGTATCTTCTCTTCTTCTTCTAGGAAAGGATTCAAAACTGTAGCTAAAATTTTTGCCCTCCGTGTCTTGATCTCTTTTTATCTCTGAAAAAGCACAGCCTGGACTAACATGGTAGTGATAAAATGTCCGAGGGAAATTGTAGAAGCAGTTTAAACAGCCTAGTGAGAGTATCTAGAAAGATGGTGATCAGAGTAAAGGAGGAGATTTGTTGATGCAGATACTGTTGCTTATAAGCAATATTTGTAAGGCTCCATTACCTACAAAGTTACAGGATATTTATGAGACTGATTCCAGTCTTTTTAAGGCTTTCATTCTTTTAGGAAAACAGATCTTTGTTGAGAATAGTATATTCCTTGCTGATGAAGAAAGATGTAAAACATTATGGTGAGAGCTTGGCCCTTGGAGATGGGGAAACTTGGCCTGGAGGTGGGCTCCCTATCCCGCCCCCACTTTCCCTCTCTGTCAAGAATAAACACTAAAAAAATTTTAAAAAATAAAGTAGATAAATTTGGGGGCTGATTGCCAGACTAGTTTAGAATAGTGAGTACTAAGCTGTCCTTCCTCTAAGGCACTATGTTGTTACTAAATCATTAGTCTGTGAAGGTCATTCTTAGTTCCTGATAGTTAATGTTGCTATCAGCATTTGGAAGAGTGCCTGTCCTCTTATTTGAGTTTTGACAGTGTCAATCTAGAGATTCTAAATGTGTTTTCAGGTCAGTGAACTTATTGCTTAAAAAATAGTGGGGTTAAATTACTTTATTTTATATACTAACTCATATTCTTAACCTGATTTTTCAGTACACTATACCTTAGTGCTTAAGACTTGCCTCAGTTGGCTCCTTGCTCTGTGGTTCTCTGTAGGGTGTTGGGCAAACAGTGTTACCGGCTGGTGTTCCAGTTTTGGCTTCAGAACTACCTGGGGGCGGGGGGGTGACTATTGTACATTTAATAGGGAGGATTCACTGATTTGTTGCTTTTAGGTTTTGGTGTTGGAGCAATTCTTTTCAATTCTGTATTTTGTATTTATGTTTAATATTTAACAGGATTCCTAAAAAAGATTAAGTTTTGAAAATTTGGTACTTACATCAACATACTTGTGTACTTCTAGGTTCATCCTCGAGCACTGTTGTTTGGTCACACAGCCTCAATCACCTGTTTGTCTAAAGCTTGTGCTTCTAGTGACAAACAGTATATTGTGAGTGCATCTGAAAGTGGGTGAGTATTTTTGTATTCACTTTTCTCCTCATAAGTCTTTATTGCAAATAGTACCAGGGTGAGGAGGGAAGCTTTTTCTTGTGAAGTATCTTTAAGTAAATGCTTTAGTTGTCCAAACTCAAAGATTTTTAAAATATGGTTTTATAAGTGTGAATTTTATCTTTATTAATGATTTTATAAAACCTCTAATTTATGATTATGTTTTTGTCTTGCTTTGGAGAGATACAGAATAGCTTGAAAGTTAAAGCTTGATCATTAATCCCCGTGGTATCTCTACTGAGTTCGCAGACAACTTTGAGACTTTTAAAAAACCTGAATGATGGGGAGGCTAGCATAAATTTGGAAGATGAAGTCATGCAAAATTCATATAATTTCATATATGTTAATATACTTACGTAATTATATATATTCCTGAGTCTTAGAATATAACTTGTTTCTGGAGAGATAGGCAATTAGATAGTAGTTGTAGGGTTCACAGTGAGGAGCTTTAAAGACTTTTTTGGTGCTTAGAAAATTATATACATAATATGTTATTGAAGAGAGTTGGGGATCTGGAAGAGATTTATTTCCGAAGTTGTCCCCTTCCCTTCACCCCCCACAATTTATGAATTTGAAAAGAACCTTACGTAACTGTTTGAAGCAAGAAGAGGCAGCACTAGGTAAAAATATAATCCCTTTTGGTCAGTTAAAGGGTAATTCACATTAGCATACCTATTCTAAATAAAATTGAGCATCCTTTAAAAAAATTGTTTCATACCACATAAGATCTAAGAAAGGGCATCTTGAAGAAAACCCTAAGAATATTAGCATCATTGCATTTTATTAATGTTGCTTTTTGTCTTTAAAAGACCATGACATATTTCTAATTTTGAATGTCATATCCTTAGTTTGAAATATAAGCTTTTTTTTTTTTCTTTTTTGGTATGTATTCGATAAAGCTTATGTGATAAATACGGAACCAAAACTGGAATATTACATTTAACTTGCAAAGGTTTGGAATTCAATTGACTTTAATTTTTGTTTTGTGCTGGGCTAAATTTTCTTGCTATCCTGATAACCAGTGGAAAATCCCAGTTGTTTAAATTAAAAGCTTATTTCTTATTTTTGTCACTTGACCCTCCTATGTCATTTGGGGTTTTGCTGCATTATTATTGTGACTTTGAGGTTGAGGGAGCAGCCATTGTCAGAAGCAGCCACTGTCTGGAATAGAGGCAGATGGGAAAGAGAGTTCTTGAGGCCCTCACACCAGTTGTGGCCAGAACTACTCACACGGCTTCCCCAACCAAAAGGGAGCCAGGCAGTGGAGTCCTACCCCGTGCCCAGAAAGAACATGGATCTAGGTAGGGGTGGTCAAGTTGGAGGGGAGGTTGGGATGGTGAGTGAGGACCAAGATTTTTCATGAACAGCAATAATGACTATATGTTACTTTTTCTGAAATATATCCGTTTTAATGGAAGATTTAATTTAAACCACTGCTACCAAGTTGGACAGTGCTTTTAAAAATCAGATTTAAAGTTTAGCTATTATTTTGTTTTATAGAGAGATGTGTCTTTGGGATGTGAATGATGGCAGATGTATTGAATTTACAAAATTAGCCTGCACACATACAGGCATCCAGGTTAGTATCTATTTCTATAACTGTCCAAGTCAGCACAACTTATTAGAGGTATACAATTAAATGTTTTTATAAACATTGAGCCTATATCTATAAATGAAAAATGGATGGAGATAAGGAATAGGGCAAGACCACAGTTGGGTAGTGAAAGTATTCCTCATCAGATGGTATATAGTAGGGGTAAGTAGAGGTGACTGATGAGGAAATGTGAAGGGTAAGCCACTTGCCACTGTCACCTGTGCCCTTTCTGGCCATCCTGGTTACCCCAGTGAGAGTCCCTTTACTAGTTGGCTCAATCTGCTAGATCCTACATAATGGAATTCACTCATGCTAAAGCCTTTACGATTCCATTCATGATTGACACAAATTGACTTTACAGATGATATCGTGTTTATTGCTTGTGCAATTGGTCCTTGGGTACGTTTTTTGACGTTTTTACCCTGTTGAAGAAATGACTATTTCATATGCCCACCTTACACAAGAATTTACATAGGAGTTTATAGTTTCTGACTTACATTCCTGGCATTCTTTCTTACTCTTTCATATTCATCAAGTTCTTTGTACTTCAATTTACACACCATTTACCCTGCTGAGTGTTGGGAAAGTCATAAGTCTAAAGAACACATGATTTGTGTTCTCAGTGGGGCAGGAGAGGGAAGGGAAGAGAACTAACGTTTGCTGAGCACATATCGTATAGGCATTTCTTTTATGGTGTTTCATTTAGCCCTCCCCACATTGTTACAAATGAAACAGGAGTATATATACTCTTTTACATATAAAGAAGCTGAGACCCAGAGTGATTGAATGAGTTGCCTGAGTCTCACAGTGATAGTCCTTCCTAGCATCAGGATCCGAAATCAGGTTTCTCTTTCTGTTACATCTTACTGCCTCCTTTAAAACAAATGAATACAATCATTTGTTGAGAAAGAAAACTTGTGCCAGCACGAATTAGAAAAGCAATGAGATATTTAGAAAAATATTTAGGGGTGAGGTGGTGGTTTGTGTATTTATAAAGGTCTTTTTTTGACCATGGCCTGGCAAAGTCCTTTTAAAACTTGATTCTTCAATGCTGTTAGGGTGTATACTTTTTATTTAACGGGCTTATATTATTTATTTTTTATAATATGAAGAATCATCAAGGTTTATATAGAGAAAAGGGATAATAAATGATAGACAATGATTTTATAGATAATTTGTTGAAAAATTATATATATAAATGTTTTGAGCTCATTGGATATAAATATTTTGATTGTATAATTCTGTCATTTAAAAACTTTTGGTTTACATGTTAGGAAAAATTATCTTTGTTCAACATAGTTTTAGCACCTGTTATTTATCAGATCCCATCTTGGACCCTGTATTTAAACTGGCAGCCATCTCTAAGTAGAAGATGCTCTTTGACAGAGCTAGTTTGACACTAGCGTGTGACAGTTGATTCCTGTGTGATCTTCACCCTCTCAGGTCCAAGGGCAAGTTGTTTGTTTATATAAGCAGAAATGATAAACCTTGATAATATTGGTGCTTACCGAAATCACAAGGAAATGCCAACTTATTAAGTTACCACATGGGAGTATCCTTTTTTAATATTTGGAAAACTCATTTCTCCATTCAGGATACTTTCTTTGCTAGTATGAAAGTGTCTAGGAAGCTAAAGTTAGTGGTCAGAAGATTATTTGGGAGTATAACTTTAAAGCAAAAGGTGGGAGGCATTTCATCAGGCAAGTCTAACAAAATGACCCTGCCCCCAGGAGAGAATTCTTCTCCAGTGACTACAGTGCGCATGCCTCTCTGCTGGCTGATGTTAGGTGGATACTGCCAAAGTATGCTTCCCTGCACCCATCTTTTCCTCCTTGACACCCCTCCCCTTTAATGGGTCAGCAGTACCTGCACATGATCACATGATCATGTCACATGATCACATGTGAATGCCTGGCAGTTCTGGGACCTCCAGATTGTGTGTTGTATATTTTGGATCAACCTTCTAAGATCTAGGGATGCCTCTGTGGTTGTCTGTATTTTATTAGACTCCCCTCTTGGAGTTAGTGATGCTGCCTTGTCCTTAATGTGCTCTGTGATGAGTGTTTTTGTGTAAGAAGTTGTAATTCTTCTTATACAGGGCACCCCGTAGTTGAGGAAAGATCACGTTCCTTCACATGCAGTGTTGAGCCTGAGAATAGGACGCATGAGTGCGGGAGCAGACTGGAACCAGGATTCTTAGTTATTTCCCCAGGGGTGGAGTGGTTACAGCCTGGCCCTTTGTGCTCAGTCTAGCTTGCCCCCATGTAATTCATAAACGGTTTTATCCTTTGGGAAGTAATAGTCTGGATATTAGATTTCACCTTCTAGAAACTCTCTAGGAGAATCATTCCACTAAGAGTCACTTTTTTTTTTTGAAGCCAAGGGGAGACAAACCCTTTGATAAGTTGTTGGTCTTGTTTTGATATTCTTCCTCCTCTGCTCTTTGGTTGATGGAAACCCATCTTTTCCTTTTGGGTTATTCTTGGGATGAGTAACATGTAGATCATGACTGTGTTGGTTCTTCTGTTTTTCTTCCACAAAGTAGGAATGTGCATTATGAGAATGGTTTACATGATTGTCTCCTACTCTAGTCTGAAATAAGACTTTTGGATTAGTCAGAATTCACTGCTGATTATAATATGTTTGAACAGCAATCATCTAATACATTTTATTTGGTCATAACTCGTAATTATAAGTCTATACCCACCTATTCCCATTCATATTTTTTGCCTTCCTTTGTGAAGAGATTCCTTTTGCTTTGCTTTGTAAAGCTGATTGTATTGAAGTGTTTTATGAATTCATTTAACAGTCCTATTTTAGATGCTATAGGAGGATTACAAATGAAGAATTACTATGAATTCAAAAGGGAGGGTTTTAGGAAAAGAATAATTTTTGTTAGGTATTTTGAAGTACTGATGCAACTTGATGGATGTGTGTGTATATACATAGAAACTTATAATAGGCACCATGTCGTCCATGTCTGGAAATATTACTGGAGAGACTGAGCACCATGACAAGCTTGATGAGGGGTTGTGAATCGAGTCTCTGAAGTCAAGGAGAATATTTAACACTCTTTTTCCTTTTAGTTCTACCAGTTTTCTGTTGGAAATCAGAGAGAAGGCAGGCTTTTGTGCCATGGCCACTACCCTGAAATTCTCGTTGTGGATGCCACCAGCCTTGAGGTGTTGTACTCCTTAGTATCAAAGATCTCTCCAGACTGGATTAGCTCCATGAGTATTATTCGATCCCACCGAACACAAGGTCAGTGTGTGGTGCCCTTTAGGAACTTCGGCACCCTGACGGGACGGGTGGTTTACCGCAGAGTTCTGTAATGTAGCAGATGTGATACAAGCTGTAAGCATAATACAGAAGCAAGAAGTTGGAGGGAAGGAGAGGGGGCATCAGAGGTTGGCAGAGTTGGCTGGGGTGGGGGGCAGATCATGAAGGGCCTGGTGTGCTAGCTAGGGAGCTTGGGTTCCGTCCTGTAGATTGCGTTTGGCAGACTTGTACTGTGAAGGACCGCGTGCTAAATATTGTAGGTTTTGCAGGCCATATGATGTGTGTTTCAGCTACTCAGTTCTGCCGGCGTAGCACAAAAGCACATAGATAGTCTACAAGTGAGTGAGCCTGTCCGTGTTCCAATAAAATATTATTATACTTTCATTTTTTTGAGAGAGAGTACGAGTGGGGGAGAGAGGCAAAGGGGAAGAGGGAGAGAATGCTAAGCAGGTTCTGTGCTGCCAGCAAAGAACCTGATGGAGGGGCTGATCTCCCGAGGTACGAGATCATGACCAGAGGTGAAATGAAGAGTTGGATGCTTACCTGGCTGAGCCACTCATGTGCCCCTCAAGTATAGGCTTTTTCATGCCTATTAGAGAATTACTGCTTTATTCCAGGACACAGCAGTGAGGTCTTTTTAACCTTCATTTTCCAGACAATAGGGAGCTTATTATTAGTGTGTTCCCCTCAATCTTAGTTATAATCAACACTCTCTTTAAAAAAAGGACTATATTGGGGGCACCACGGTGGATTAATCAGTTAAGTAGCCGACTTCAGCTCAGGTCATGCTGTAATGGCTTGTGAGTTCGAGCCCTGCATCGGGCTTTCTGCTGTCAGCGTAAAGCCTGCTTCCTTTGCTATCCCCTCTCTCTGCCCCTCCCCAGCTTGTGCTTGCCTTCTCTCAAAAATAAATAAACATTTAAAAAAGTTAAAAAAAGGACTATATTTATGACAAGCAGTTTGCACAGTTTGAATTTTTACACTATTTCTACATGAGATACAACATTCTGAACAGGATAGGATGTAACTTTGATGAAAGCTTTTGTGCTGTGCATGCAATTCTAAATGTTAATATCATGATGTTACAGCACACATAATTTTTAATCTGCATTTGCTGTAGTATTCCAGTCTGCGGATGTTTCAGCATTCTAGATATCCTGGGATGTCCCACTTTTACTATAGATGGACAGGCTTGTGAGCATCGCTGTACAGTGTAATCTGTCACTTGTAATCATTGACTTGTAATCACTGTGTCCAGGGCCTTACCTTGCCTGCAGAGCAGTCTAATATGATGAGGTTTTTACTTAAAGACACTAAAGATTTTACTAAAAGATATTACTATCTTTTTATTAATAGTAATAACTCATCTTGATTAATATGCTGAGGGCTGTACCTGTGTGTGTCTTAATTTTCATAACAACCCATTAAGCTAGGTACTGTTGTTATTCATTTGTTTTCTGCTTACAGATAAGCAAACTGAATTTAAGACAGATTCAGTAACCCACAGTTCATTGGTTAGTTAGTCAAGAAAATGTGATTTTAGTGCACATCTCCCTTTTCCTGGAGCTTCCCAGTGTCTCTGCTCACAAAGTGATTTATGCTGTCATGGAGCTATGGCTGCTTCTTACTCGAGGCTTATGAATTCAGGTTTTTTTTTTTTTTATCATGTCTTCTCTTGATCACAGTCTATAGAGGGTGTAATGTGCTATAAAATGTTAGAAGGCAGACAAGGTAGGTGGGTAAGTGGGGAGATGTGTGTCTTTAAGAAATAGAATGAGTAAGCTCATCCATGATAAGTAGTGAAAAATTGTAAATTTGGAAGAACAAAAGTACTCCATTAAGTCATCACGTAATCATAGGGATCGGGAACATTTGAAATTATTAAACACTTGTTGTTAAGAATTAAAAAAAAAATCCAAGTAGCTGTGAACAGCTTTTCCTTGAATTTCAGATTTGTGGCCTGTTCTGTTCCAAAATCTGATTTCTATTATTTCATGAAATACAGAATTATGTTTTTATGCCAGGAGTAAAACATTATTACTTTTATTAACTTGATTGTTACTATTCAGAAAGAAAGTGTGTTACGTTGTAACCTTGACTTCTTGGTCCCTCTCGACTTAGAAGACACTGTGGTAGCCCTCTCGGTGACGGGCATCTTGAAGGTGTGGATTGTCACCTCTGAAATAAGTGGCCTGCAGGTGAGACCAATGTTCTGTTCTTAGAGTCTCCTGTTCTAGTGATGATAGGCCCCTCCCTTTTTTCCTTTTTCCTTTTATCTTTTTATTTGAGAGAGAGAATGAGAGAGAAAGAATGAATATCTTAAGCAGGCTCTGTACTCAGTGTGGAGCCTGATGTGGGGCTTGATACCGCGACCCTGGTATTGTGACCTGAGCCGAAATCAAGAGTTGAATGCTCAACCAGCTGAGCTACCCAGGTGTCCTTCCCTTTTTTTCTTACAGGGCAAGGAAAAAGCTCTCCTTTTTTGAGAGCCTTATTGCCATAGTATTAGAACATCCCCTACTCCGCTGTCTCTGTAAGTGCGTGATGTTTTTCGCTTTTGATAGCAGACATCTGTTCTGTCAAGGACATGAAATAGAGAAACATACTGCACAGGACGTAAAGTAGAGAAACCTAGAAGAGTTGGGATTTTTCTCAGTTGCCTCTATTAAAGTTAAAAGATAGTTTGCTTGAGGGGGAAGAAAAATAAAGTAAACCAACACAGAAAGTATATAAAGTCAATTTTAGTTCTCTCTCTCTGTTCTTTGGGCTCGAATTCCTTGTAACTTTTTGTCAGTAGGAAAGGCAGATCAATAGTCTGACAATATCGATGCTAATCTCCTCACCTAGGGAATCTTTACACGTTGAATTGGGGAGGACCTGGAGGAATTGATCTATTTTTTTTTTTAACCTACAAGGACATATAGGTACAGAATTTAGGATTGACTCAAACTTTTATCATCTGTTATTGTGACAGTGATGACACTCTGATTCTTATCAGTGTTTTAATCTTGAATAGCTTTGTAGCAAAGACATTGTGCCCGGATATTTTTGGAGCGTATCTTTGCTACTTTTTATTACCTTGGTTTTCATATAAGAGGCTAAAATGATGAATATATCAAGTGATGTCTTTGTTTCATTTTATTTGTCTTGTCATTGTGTGATACTTTTAATCAACAACCAAACCTCTCCTGAAGTTCTACAAATCTTTCTCTTTTCAGGATACTGAGCCAATATTTGAGGAGGAATCCAAACCAATTTATTGTCAGAATTGCCAAAGTATTTCTTTTTGTGCATTCACACAAAGGTCACTTCTGGTTGTGTGCTCCAGATATTGGAGGGTAAGATAACTACCTAAGTAAGAAGCCGTATTTTTACCCTTCAAGGTGTTGGTTTCCAAGATTTCCAAAGATAATTATAAGGAAGAGCTTGGTGCAAGAATATTTTAACTATTTGGTAATCATGTGTGATTTTGATATCAAATTTTTAGGTGTTGGGGTTTGGCTGTATACAGTTGCCTTTTTTTTGGTATTGGTTTATAGACTGCTTCAGTTAATGATAATTATTCCATTGATCTTAATTTCTACCTTGTGCTACTGTTTCAGTTATTATTTTCTCTGTGCAACATAAGCAGTGGGGGGAGTTTTCTGCAGGTTAACCTGTTTTTGTAATTTCTTCTTATTCCCAATTGTCATTCCCTTCTGCTTTCTTGGATCTGACATCACTTCGGAGCTGATAATGGCAGGAATATATTACTTCCACATTGCCAGACGTCATTCAATATTTCCATAATAGAAAAAAAAAAAGCCAGCATGTTTTGACCACTTGTGCCTAGCATAGTTTTCAAAGCTTTCCCTGTATTATTTTTTTTATTCCTCACAACACTCTGAGGGGAAGTGTGCTAGTTACCTAATCCTGCAGAACAGAATTACTTTAAAATTTCACAGTTTAAAAAGCAGTAAACATGTATCAGCCCCCATCTGGTTCATGTATCACCACCCCAACTGTGAGTCAGGAACGTGGGCACGGCTTAGCTGGGTGCCTGCGGCTCAAGGTCTCCCACAGGCTGCAGTCAAGGTGTCAGCCAGGACCACAGTCTCCTTGTAGGATTCACCTAGAGCGGTTCGCTTGGTGGTTGGAAGGCTTTACGTCCAGCTAACTCAGCTGGAGGCCTTCGTTCCTTGCCGTGTGATCCTCTCACAACATGGGAACGGGCTTCCCTCAGCTTGAGCAAGAGAAGCTGTAGCCAAGACCCATCCGATCTGGGGACTGCAGTTGCCTCTTTTCCCACGTTCAGTTGTTTAGAAAGTCACAGAATCCTGCCTGTGCTCAGGGGAGAAGATTACACAGGGGTATGAATACCAGGTCGGGCAGTCTTGGAGGCTGCCTGCCACGGTAGGGGCTGGTACTCTCCCCATCTTGCAGACAAGGCACTGGAGACATGGGGGACATAGAAAGCCTGACTAAGGTTGTTCAAGTGCTGGGTTACAGCTCAGACGGCCTGACTGCAGCGGCTGCTCTCATTGCCACTAGGTGATGTGTCTCACAGGGGACGGGCTCTGTAGCGACAGGACCCACGAGGGCAGCAGGTGGCACCTTAACCTTATCCTCGCCACTGCTACTGTTCTGGAATAAGATTAGAGGAGAAGCTAGCAGCTGTTTAGTTACAGTAAGCTCCACGGGATCCTTCCTTCACCTTAACATTTAAAGCACTTGCAAATGGAATAAATCAGAGTGCAGGAGGACACAGTGAGAAGTATACATCCTTTCCTCCTGGCACTTTTCCTTGTCCTCCCCAGAGGCAGTATCTAATACCAGTTTCTTGTGTGTTTGTTATAAGCTTCTTATAATCATGTGAGAACAGAAGAAAAAGACAATCCAATAGGAGAATGGACAAAAAACCCCAAACAACAACAAAAAACCCCAAAAACATAACAAAAAGCAACAACAAAAAAGGAAAATGGACAAAAACGTCTCATAAAAGGAGGAAGCTGATGGATGATAAACTTGGAAAGGTGCTCTGCTTCGTTAACCACCAGGGAAATGCAGAGTAAAACAACACTGAGGAAGTACTGCTATCTCACTAGAATGGCTTTTCCAGATGTTTATTGCCAGAAAGAAGTTTTCTATTTTCTTTTTTTTTATTTTATTTTGGGGGTGGGGGGAGGAAGGGGCAGAGAGAGAGAGGGAGACAGAATGTGAAAAAGGCTCCAGGCTCTGAGCTGTCAGCACAGAGCCTGATGCGGGGCTCAAACCCACAGACTGTGAGATCATGACCTGAGCTGAAGTCAGACGCTTAACTGACTGAGCCACCCAGGCGCCCCTAGAAGCTTTCTATTTTAATATGGTTAAATTACCATCTTTTATGGTTTCTTTTTTTTTTTCCTTTTCCTTTTTATGGCTTCTAATACAATTTGTGACATGTTCTGAAGTCCCCATCACAAGCTGAGATTTTAAAATTTTTTATCATTTCATTATCCCTAATGTTTGTATGATTTTACTTTATATACCTTTGTATATTTAATTTGAAATTATTTTGTATAAATTGTGAGATATAAATCCAATTTATTTTTATTCTGGATGGACCCTCAGTTCCTGATGCCATTTGTTGAATAATTCATTCTTCTACTGTTGTGCTTTTATAATACAGTCTATTCCTGTAATTTCTGGAATCTGTTTCTGGGCTTATTTTTGTGTTTGTGCATCAGTACAATATTGTTTTAATAGGTGGTAAGGCTGGAGGGTGGTTTCCACTCTTTCTTGGACTTGTCTTGGCTATTCTTATAGTGTTAATGTTATAAATGAGAAGTATGTCAAATCTTGGTAAATTCAGCTAGGATTTGTTTCAATTTCAAGAAAGCCTCTGTGTAAACAATTCGATTGCTTTTTATTTAAAGAAAACTAAAATAAAAATTCTGGGCCATTGAGTTATTCATTTCTCCTGGGGAAATTTTTTAGCGTTATAAAATACACTTTTACCCAGTATTAAACGTGGTAGAAAAATTCTTCCAGGAATTATGAGATTAGGGTTTTGAGTCCTGTCTCTGGCCCTTACTAGACATGTGACTGTGAGCAGGTGATGTAACCCTTGTTTTTGTCAGTTTGCTGTTTGTAAAATGGGATGTAGCAATGCTTGCTTCCTGCAGTGCTTCTAAGGCTCATAGGAGATGATGTGAAGGCGCTTTGTAGCCTTTGATGTACTTTACGAATGTAAAGCTCCAAGTGGCCTGTGTTGCTGATAAAGTTTTAGAGACTTAACTTTTTTTTTTTTTTTTTTTAACCCCGTGGGACTTTTAGACTTGAGGAGTATTAAATAATAAAATTGAGTCTGTTAACTTCCTATTTATGGTACTTCAGCACCTGGATGAAATAAAGTAAGGTAATTCCCATATTCATAAAGAGATAATCTGATGTCTGAAATATTGTTGCTAAACATAGAAATAAAACAGGAGACATAGCTGTGCATTCTAGAGGCTGGTTCCCTATTGCCTGGAATTCTCTGATGGAATGTTCCTCCCTTCAGGTAAAAAAGGGTGAGGATTCCCTGTCCCTGTGGCGGGCAGTATGTCTGCTCCACTTGTCACTCAGTGTCTGACCACCCGGAGGTACACAGCTGGGAACCTACCTGTGTTTTCTCTGCTGAAGGTGACTGTGCCCCAGGGCTCACTGACACAATGTCTTTAACTTGAGGTAGTGACCTTTAAAAGACCTAAGTTTGTTAAATAGGTCTCCAGAAGTTTTTGTTTTGTTTTTACTTTAAAGGTCATTGTATTTTATTTAAGTGACACCAATTAGATTAGATTAGATTGTGAATTTCTTGTTCTTGTAGGTATTTGATGCTGGAGATTATTCCTTGCTGTGTTCAGGTCCTAGTGAAAATGGACAGACATGGACTGGAGGCGACTTTGTATCAGCAGATAAAGTAATCATCTGGACTGAAAATGGACAAAGTTATATTTACAGGCTACCTGCCAGGTACTCAATAAATAAGTTAGGACTTTCATCAAAGCGATAAAGTCTGAATTTGAAGTATAACTTGAATGCATGAAAATGTATAACGTGTAAATAGCTCAGGTAACAAACTTCAGAACTTCTTAAGTTAGATTTGTCATTCTAGTTTAACTTCTAAGTACAAAAATTAGGTGGATCTTTATTTAAAGTCGGGTATTTTAATGACATGCCTACATTAAATTAACTAATTTGAAAATCCATATTTTGTCCACTGTCCAAAAATCCTCATCATGATAAAATATTTAATGCCAGTATTTTAATTGAATGGTGTATTTTTTTCATTTTCAGTTGCCTTCCAGCTAGTGATTCATTCCGTAGTGACGTAGGGAAAGCAGTTGAAAATTTAATTCCTCCCGTACAACATAGCCTCTTGGATCGAACAGATAAAGAGGTAAAGTTCTTCAGGTACCATTTATAAATGAGAGTGACATTAAAAATGTTTCACAGCTACATTTATTGGTGTCTTATGGTAGCTAAGTGTTTGGAAGATTGAAGGCACTGTGTTAAAATGGAAAACATTTTGACATGGTCAATGATAAGCACATTAAAATGTGTGTATCTTAATCATATAATATGCTTATAGCATTCATCTTTCTCTGAGAATACAGACCATCTTATGCCGACTACATAACGGAAATGACTTTTTGATAAAATTTATATTGGTGGTACCAATTTATTTTATGCTATCAGGCAATTGTAAACATAGTGACAGATGTAATTTTAGGAGTGCAAAGATCATCATGGATTACTGCTGATTAGTAGGAGTTCATTACTTGAATAAGGCATTGCTGTCTCTCCCCCAAATCATATAGTGATTTAAATTACTAGGCATTAGAATTAAGGAATGAGAGGCCTGGGGGACTCAGTCAGTTAAGCGGCCGACTTTGGCTCAGGTCATGATCTCATGGTTCATGAGTTCAAGCCCTGCGTCAGGCTCCGTGCTGACATCTCAGAGCCTGGAGCCTGTTTCGAATTCTGTGTCTCCTCTCTTTACCCCTCCTCTGCTTGCGTTCTGTCTTTCTCTCTCTCTCAAATATAAATAAATGTTAAAAAATTTTTAGAATTAATGAGATTTTTTCTCTGTAGAAAACAAAATTTATTATGATTTCTAAAAACCTACTAATATCAATTTAGAATTGAAATGCAATGAAAATCTCTAGATTTTTTGCCCATTAAAGACAAAGCTCTGGTTTTAGAAATAAAGTTTCTCTGTATTCTGGGTTTCCATAGCATTTTCATTTTGAACATTTTGTTCCATTTATGTGAAGGGATGGTGAAGGGAAGGGAATTTTTTTAAGTATCTTGAATTTATGAATTTATACAACTTTATACAGTTGAGATGCTCTATAACTTGTCCTTTATTCTCCTAACTTGAACTCCTACTTACTACTCTCCAACCAGTCACTTTCAGGTAAACTAAGGGATAATGACTTGTATAAAAAACATACATAAAACAGAACAAGTACATATTATATTTTTAAAATATCAGCTCCCCAATACGTTTAAGTTAAGATATGTGTATTATAGGGCAGGAGATACACTGTGGAATATGGAATATTGATTGTATACTTGCTGCAGCAACTTCTCCATGTTTGGCATGTTTTTTTATAAATGACAACATTTAAGTTAAATCACATAATTGATTACGCTTAATATATGTGGTATCTATCGGCTAGTGCTTTTTTAGGAGAGAACTTAATATCAAATATAGTAATTATTTGTTAACTGTCAAAACTGAAGTTTATTTTTTACTACTTTTTAGGATAAGATTCTGTGTTTTAATATCTGTGTATGTGTATGAAAGTTCACAAATGTATGTGTATGAATTGATAATCTAAACTTTAATTTTAGGAATCCACCATTATTTAGTATTTTCAAATAACTGATATCACTGAAGGCACAAGATCTTTTTTTTTAAGTTTATTTCAGAGAGAGAGAGAGAGAGAGAGAAAATGAGCGGGGGAGGGGCAGAGAGAGAGGGAGACACAGAATCTGAAGCAGGCTCCAGGCTCTGAGCTGCCAGCACAAAGCCTGACATGGGGCTCGAACTCACAGACCGCGAGATCATGACCTGAGCGGAAGTTGGATGCTTTACTGACTGATTGAAAGCACAAGATCCTAAGAAGAAAAATAATCTGTTTTAAAAATAAAAGTATACACAAGAGCCTAATGAGTGGTTTCTGTTCCTAGTAGTTTATAGCTAATATATTGAGCTAGGCTCAAAATGATTATATAAATGTAACCAAGTAAAATGTCATATACTACTTAAAAAATTGGAGTTTCTACTTGTACAATCTTGGTAGTTTCATTTTGCTGTTCCTTTTAGTGACTAATCAGGAATGAGCAAACAGCTCACATTAGCAAGTTCTCCCTTTATGGCCTTTAAGTGGAGGCTTCTTTTTGGTAAAGAGTGGTATATCTTTGTGTTAATTATTTAGTAACTTGAAAAAATTGCTGTGGTAAGCAATCAGTTTTTCTAAAGCAGAGAAAAAAAATATAAATACTAATTCTAGAGAAAGACTATAAATGTAGCTTATTTCTTTGCATATTTGTATTTACTGGGTTCGAATATTAGTTGAATATTAGTTGACATACTATAAAATTATACAAAAATATTGTTGAAGACTCCTGCCATAAACACTTCTTATTTATTTTTCTCTGGTACTGAGGCAAAGTACTTAATATCCTTACCTGAGAAAATGTTAATGAATGAAATATTTTGATTAAAAAGACAGCTACGGGGTGCCTGGCTGCCTCATTCGGTAGAGCACGTGACTCTTGAACTCAGGGGGTTGTGGGTTCAAGCCTCAGCTTGGGCGTAGAGATTACTTCAAAAATAAAACAACAAAACAGCCAAAAATATTTGAACTTACTTTTTTTTTTTTTCCGCAGTTGCTAATTTGCCCTCCTGTCACTCGGTTCTTCTATGGATGCAGGGAACACCTCCATAAACTATTAATTCAGGGTGATTCTTCGGGAAGATTGAATCTTTGGAACATATCAGACACACCTGATAAACAGGAAGGTAAGGAAGGTAGCAATAAATCAGGTGCAGCAGCTTCTTAATTCTTTTAATGCAGCAACATAAATACTAAGCATAATAAATGCAGTATGTACGTCATTTTATTCTTAGAATTACAGTTTGTGACAGTTGCCATACACATTACCGAATCAACCGTAAGGACTTTTATTTTAATATGTTTGATTTTTTTTTTTTCCTAACACCATCAAATTGTTTTCTTTTTAAATACGAAAACCAAACCTCCGCAGAGCTGAAAATGACCACCTCTATTAGTCTGCAAGAAGCATTTGATAAACTGAATCCTTGTCCTGCTGGAATTATAGACCAGCTGAGTGTGATTCCCAACAGCAGTGAACCTCTTAAAGTCACCGCGAGTGTGTACATACCGGCACACGGACGGCTCGTTTGCGGCCGTGAGGACGGAAGCATCGTCATCGTGCCCGCCACCCAGACAGCCATCGTGCAGCTGCTGCAAGGGGAGCACATGCTCCGCAGAGGTACACTCCCCGCCGCCGTCTCGAGGCTGTGCGGGGCCCTGTGCTGCCCGCGCGTGCGCTCTCTGTGACGGGTACAGCGGACTCGCGTGGTCGTTAGCGCGCCAGGCCCGGTAGGATTTAATGTGCACGTAATAAGTACTTAGTACCTAGTACTGGGGTACCTACCACGTGATGACTGTGCATAAAGAAGCATCTGATTTAATCTCTTTGGTATGTGGTAGGAGTTTCATTTATTATTAGTTATTTCATTCACTGTTAATAATATTTATTAATACTATTATTAATTATTAGTAGTTTCATTTATAATTAGTTATCTCTATGGCTGACTAAACACTGACTCATCAGTAATGCTGGTGATCTTTCAGCGCAGGGCTAACCGGTAGAAATATGTAGATGTACCTATATGTGATTTTCTGTATCCACATGAATAAAGTAAAAGTGAAGCAGATGAAATTCATCTTAATAGTCTGTTTTATTTAACCCAGTATAGCAGAACTATTTTCATCTCAACTTGTAGAATTGAGTAGAGTTGCAATTTTACAATAGAAAGTCAGTTGTAATTAATATAAAAAATTACTAATGAGATATTTTACGTTACCTTTTTGTGCTGAATCTCTGAGATCCTGTGTGTATTTTACATTTATAGCACATGTGAATCCAGACTAGCTATGTTTCAAGTGCTAAATAGTCTCCTGTGGCTCGGAGCTACTGTAGTGGGCAGGGCAGTTTTAGACGAGAAAATTAGAAGTTCTTTCTATGATAAAATTTATAGGCATTCTGACGATTCATATTTGCTTTTATTTGTTGAAACTTTATAAGACTTTAATTTTCCCATTTTAAATCCAAAACCTCATTCACAGGTTGGCCACCTCACAGAACACTCCGTGGTCATCGGAACAAAGTCACATGTTTGCTATATCCTCATCAGGTCTCAGCTCGTTATGATCAAAGATACCTGATATCTGGAGGTGTGGATTTTTCGGTCATAATTTGGGACATATTTTCTGGAGAAATGAAGCACATCTTCTGTGTGCATGGTGGCGAGATTACTCAACTTCTGGTTCCACCAGAAAACTGTAGTGTAAGTTGATCATAAAAGATTATTTTATTGTGGTGGCGCGGAGGTATATTGCCCCCAGGCATAATATGAAATGGAATCTAGAGTAATTTAAAGAAAATGTGACAAGAGAATTAACAAAACCTCTCCAGTTTCAAAACTAGATAGTGGTTAACATGTATTTCCGCAGAGTTATAATTATTTCCTATTGGGCACAGAAATGGAAGGTGCACATAGTATTTTTTTCTGTTAACTAGCTTCAAATAGTATGGCATGTCTCCGAAACAGGAGCAGTTTAGAATATGTTTATCAGAGTTTCAGTTTTGTGTTTTAAAGTAGTTTAAATATTCACAAAGATCCTCTGCGATCTTATTTTCAGCCCTGTCTGAGCAAAAAAGATAGTGAATGTGTACTTTGGCAGAGGAAAAATACCAATGCTTATTAATAGTGTTTGTTTAGGTAAACACTGTCACAAGAGAAAGTATAACCATCACTGATAATGATTTTGAAAAATTTTGTACATACTTGTGGAAGCAGATTCCTTTTTCAGTGATGGGCATGTAGTGATGTCAAAAAACCCTAATCGTTTTAGGATTATGAGGTGTTTTTTTTTTTTTTTATGAGTTTTTTTTGCCAGACTTAACTTCAGGTTCTTGATCCTTCTTTTCTTCCTTTTTTATTCCTGCCTTTTCCTTTCTCTCCAGTGTGGTTAATGTTAATTTCATATCTCCATCGCTGTAAACAATTGCCGTGCGTTTATTTAAGCAACCAATCTTATGTCTATCTTAGTGACACAGGTATCACTGTAATTGCACTTGGGAGTTTTAGCACTGTTGCAGTCCCATCCTGAGCTTTATTTTACATTAGGTATGCCCTATAGCACACATTAGAATTTTCATCCCTGACTGCAAATTTGGTGAAATATCTAATTTTTTTATGCTGAAATTGATTATTTAGATTATACGAGTTTAGAACAACTGTTTCTGAGTTGGCAGATTTTTGTTTTTATAAGAAAACATTAAAAATATTAGAGAAATAGGTATTTTATTTATTTTTGTAAATTTTTATTTATTATTATTATTTTTAGAGAGGTAGAGAGCAAGGAGAGAAGGGGCAGAGAGAGGAGGAGGCAGAAGCCCAAGCAGGCTCTGCACTGTTAGCACAGAGCTTAATGGGGGGGCTCGAACTCACGAACCGTGAGATCATGACCAGAGCTGAAATCAGTGGTCTGATNAGTGAAAGTCGGACGCTTAACCGACTAAGCCACCCAGGCGCCCCTTGACCAGTTGAATTTAGAAATGTTTTTAGTGAGTAAAGAGCTACCTGGTAGACACACGCAACTATGTAGGGAATGGGCTCGTGTTAGGTGGGGCCGGCCCATGGTGCTAGCATCTTGGGTGATAGGAGGGGGGGGACACGAATGNAAAAAAAAAAAAAAAAGAAATTCTCTTGTTTTCAATTGACATTCAAAAGTACCAGTTAAGACAACCTTGCTTTTAGCTTTGTGACAATTTAACAAGTTGTGACAGTCTGGTTAATAATCTGTCCGTTTAGCTGGTGGTTAGGGACATTACCTAATGTGTTTGAAGATCAAAGGGCCTAATGATTAATTAAAAAGCTAAAAATTTGATATTTGCTAAATGTTTAGCAAATGATTATCTTGCTGAAGTTAGAATTAATGACATCAGATGACGGTTCCAATGCTTGGGTTGTCCCTCTCATAAATTTATCTGGTGTCACTTTCTTTTAGCAGAAAGTATTTGGTAGTTGGGAGATTTTAAATATTTTCTAAGTGTAATGATTAAAGGTAAATATGGAAAAGTTTGCCATCTGCTTTTTGGATTAGAATAGACTTTTGGTTTTTATCTTAGGTAGATTCAGAAAGTGAGTTTTGACTTCCTACATATTTTTTTTTTACAGGAAAAGATGTTCTCAAAGAGAGGAATATCAGTTGTATTTTAAAATTCACTTAAATTATAATCAAGAATATATAAGGTTGATGAGTGTTTCCTTTATTTTGTATTCATTTCATGTTTAGCAAAGTATAGAAGGTTTTAAATACTAAGCAAATCATTGCCGCTTAGCCTCAGTAGACGGCGAAGAAAGAATGAAGTCCTCTCTGCTAGGTAGACAAGATACTGCAGTTGGAGATGAGCTCTGGGGACAGACAGGCTGCACTCTCCTTCAGAAGTCCACAGACATTTCTCAGTGGACAGATGACATGTCCTTACATTTCTACTGTCTAGGTATTTCTTTGTCATTCTTTCTTGTCTCATTCCAGCATTTTTAGGGTATTTTAGCATCTTTTTATCAAAAAAATATTCTAACTGTAAACTAGCATTAATTTAGTGCCAGGTTCAGTGGTTCTATATACTTTATTTTTGATAAACGATATATGTATTCTTTTATTAATGGGAGTTCTAATTATTAAAACATTTGACATGTTCAGGGGCACCCGGGTGGCTGAGTCAGTTTAATGTCCAATTCTTGACTTCAGCTCAGGTCATGATCTCAAGGTTCATAAATTCAAGCCCTGCATTGGGTTCTGTGCTGACAGTGCTGGAGCCTGCTTGGGATTCTGTCTCCCTTTCTCTCTACCCCTCCCCTGCTTGCTCTTTCTCTCTCAAAAGAAATAAAAATAAGTTTAAAAATGTTTTAACTAAATTAAAAAAAAAAAACTGACCTGTTCATAGAAAATAAATTCTGTCTAAATACAGTATTGTGTAGAGTACTAAGATGGAATAGATTTTATTTTTATTTTACATTGAAGGTTTTTTGTTTTTTATTTTCTAGAGGAATTTAATTCTTTTTTCCAAAGTAGTGAAAGTGTATTTAGTTAGGCAAAATGTGTTGAAATTGATTTTGGTTCCCACTAAATAGTCCAGATAACTGAGATTTAACTTTTATATGAAAGAGATTATTTTAAATAACTAAAATGTAGTAAGAAAGTAAAAATTTTTCTGACGATACCTTTTGAATATGAAATATTAAAGTAATTCAGGATTGTGTAGTGCTAAAGGGTTCTTGAGAACAATTCGGAAAGCTATTGGGAGTGGTATTCCTATCTGCCAAGTAATGTGTTTAAGTGTTCCCAGAAATACAAGCTTGCATTTTAGGAGGAGGATCAGGCATATGTTAAGTAAGGCAAGGCCTACTATCCATGGTAAAGGAGAGATACTACAAAATGCTGTAAAGGAAAAGGGAGGGGTACTCAAAATAAGGGTATTGTAGGTACTCAAAAAGAAACAAGGAGCTTTGGTAAACCACTCAAGGAATGGTGTGAGCTGGGGCGCCTCGGTGGCTCAGTCAGTTAATCATCTGACTTTGGCTCAGGTCATGATTTCATGGATCATGGGTTTGAGCCCCATGTCGGGCTCTGCTGACAGCCAGCTCAGAGCCTGGAGCCTGCTTCAGATTCTGTATCTCTCTCTCTCTCTGACCCTCCCCTGCTCGTGGCTGTCTCTCTCTCTCTCAGAAATAAATTTAAAAAAACATTAAAAAATTTTTTTTTAAAAAAGTTGTGTGAGCTTTGAGTAACTGTGTATTTACTTCGGGATGGATGTGGAAACTTACAGTTGTGAGAACTTTTATACTAGGTTATTTTGCATTTCTGATTCTTCTTAAGATTATGGAAGGTAAAGGGAAAAACTTCAGTTTGAGATTGTGTTTTTTCTTTTTGGTGGTTTGATTTTTTGATGAAACAAAATGTACCATATCTACAGATGAACAGTACATGTACACGTGCATAAAACCTACATGTGAAAGATACATACACATGTGCTAGGCTTACAGGCCAAAGGTACCCATACTCGGGCTATGAGAACACACGAGAGGTACATATATGTGTGCTGTGTATGAAAGATACGTGTACTGTATATCTATGTATGTGAAAGATAACATCTGGAAGAAAACTAAAGGAAAACTACTGAAATAGTATTTGAATCATACAGCATAACATAACATCTGTACCATTTTTGTTTGTCATTCCAAGTTGTGTTGTTCTTAAGAGTGGTTTTGATCTTGTATATTGCTTTTCAAGTGTTAGAGCTCTGAGGCAGTTTTAATAGGATTCACATTTAAAGTGAAACCTTTATATTATCATTATTATCTTTTGGAATCTCTATATTATTAGAATAGATTGTCACTTTAATACTTATATCCAACACTTTTTAGAAAAAACTTGTAAAAACAGGCTTGCTACAATTTTGAATTTTTAAATTTTAACTTTTCATCTACACTGAGAATCTTACTGTAGTGTCTTAAAATATTTTATAAATGGATATATAAAATGCAAAAGGTATTACAGCTTATTAATGACAAGCAAGTCTCTTTTCCCTCCCATTCTCTGTGTGGTTCCCTTAACTCTTGAGTTAATATCTTACAATGCTTCAGAGATTTTCATCACTAGAATGTTTTAATACTTTAGAAATCTAGCATTTTAGCTTAGTCTTATTTTAACAAATAAGAAATTTAAGCAACAGAGCAGTTAGAGACAGAAGGCTCCCCATATTTGGGTAGCCATCAGAGGTGGGGGAATTTCCAAAATCTGACTGTAGGCGAGGGGAGGCCAGAGAGTGCACCAAATACCCGGGGGAGTTGGAGGAAGAGAGCTCTTGAAAGGGAGGGCAGATGTTCTTCAGGCTTCTGGAATCCTGCAGCAGGATTCCTGCTCTGATTCTCTTGCATTAGGATTAGTAGTTAACGGTTGATAAGGATCTGACCTCTTCCCTTACCTCCCTGCCACTTCCCCNAGACATGATGCTTCCACAGCTTTTTTTTTTTTTTTTTTTTTTTTTTTAACTATTGCTTCCAGTGTAAAGAATCCAACTCTCCAAGACCCAGGAGCATTTTCTTTTTTTGTCCACGTATTTTAATTTCAGAGAAAGAAACCAGACTTTGAAAAAAAAAAGATTAAGAAAATAATTTTAAAATGTTAGGGGTCTTTTAGAAAACACTTCCCCTAGAACACCAGACAGATATTAATGACAGGAATGAAAATGCCGAAATGAAAAAATAGCACTGATGGCCCAGTGGAATATTGCTTACCTGTAGAACGGTACTGATGTCTGCATGGAGCTACCCACGTGTCCCCCAACTGCACGTGCAGTGGTGGCTGTGTTTGGAAGCATGGCCTGTGACCTGGAACATGTGTGTGTGTGTGATACAGCATGATCCCACCCAGTCACATTTAAGAAACACACAAGTGCAACTGTGTATTTATGGATGAATGTATAGGTAATGAAATTATTACAAGTGAACTGGAGAAAGTCGGTACTAAATTCAGATTCGGTTTTGCTTTGGGGGTGAGGGGAACACTCACTTCTTTGGTATAGAAGGGAACCAAAGAAGTGACTTTGTGAAGTATTGTGCTCTGTTTACTTTTAATAACTATATATTTAACATTTCCCTCTCTCTTTGGCGTGAATGACTGGATTTTCATTGTGTGCTGCCAGTAGAACTTTGTTTTCAAAACAGAATTTTTGGAAAATGTTTCAAAATAAATTTAGTACCCACAATACATATGTTTCTTTATGTGAGCTATAGGCTGACTTCTTTAATAGATGAAAATATGATTACTGTTCATTTATTGTATCTTGATAAACTCGTAATGTCACATAATTTCCAAAAGTATCCAGAAGGGGGCAGCATCAGTTCGTGAAAACAGGAAAGTTCAGCATCTAACCTAATTGTGCCTTCACTCGACAATGTTAAATCCGCAGCTCTTAGAGACAGAGATACGGTAATATGAATGGTGTGTGTGACTATATGTATGCTAGTGTGGCTAATGTTCACAGCCATTAAGAACAGTTAACACAGTAGGTTTCTTTTTAATATAGTCCTTTAAAAAAAAAAAGTACTTAAAGTTTTGCCTGCATTGGCTTTTATCTCACCTTTTTGAATTTGGGCTTTTGTTATTAATTTAATTTGCATGTTACATTTATAAAGCAGTACATATTACTATGTCATGGTGTCTAAAACCAAAGCAGAATAAACTTTGGTGACACAAATTAAACAAAAGCACGAGGCAGAACTAACATTTTTTCTAGAATCTATCACGATGTATATAATGTTCTGTAACAGTCCTTTTTTCATTTAACATTTAATTCTCTTAAACTTTGAGACCATTTTCATGTTTTCATGCATTCAGCACTGTCTTTTTGAAGTTAATTTTTATGTTTTTTTAATTAAATAATACACTGTTATAGAGAACACAAATATTTTCTAAAGATATTCTGGTCATCTTTCTGTCTCACTAAATATATTCCAACATCATTTTTAATATTTAGTAATTTATTTAATTTTATCAGAAATTTTAGAATGTTGCTTTAAAATTTTTCTTCTCTTGTCAATGGTGAGAATACAAATTAGTGTAGCTAAAATATTTTTGCACATCTGAAGTGATTACTTAAGATAGATTTGTAGATGTAGAATTTCTGTATAAAAGGCCATATTGATTTTTTAAAGTCTTTTGAATAGGTATTGCCAAATTATCCTTTAAAAGCCTAGAGATAGGTTTATACCACCTATTTACCCTCATAATTCTCTATCATCCTTATACTCTTTTAAGCCTTGCTAATATTCAGGCTTTTAAGTGGTTGTATGCAGAGTATGTATAAGTGTATAGCCCTCATTCTCATTTTGAAAGTGCAGATGCATTCATTAATATATCAATACTGTGTATCCATTCTGTATTGGATTGTATTCTGGCTATCCATTCTGATTGGCTTATATTTTATTCTTTTTAATCATGTTTTCCAATTTTTACTACTATCATTTTATTCAAGATAAATAATTTTTTCTGCTATGAATTTTGTTTATATGTTCAAATACAATGCACCCTGTCTCTTGTGTAGGAAGCTGGGACAATCCAGTAATATACCAAGAGACTGTCAGTGAGTCATTTTTTCTGATAGTAATGAGAAAGATTGCATCCTCTGTTCAGGCTATGCTGATATTGTGCCAAACATTTAAAAAATTTAGATATTCTTTTATCTCAGAAAGGCTTTTTTAAGATCTCAAGTCATATCGTTGGAAGTAGATTACATTGGGCATGAAGTTTAGGCTTTTTAAAAAATTTTTTTAATGTTTTATTTATTTCTGAGAGAGAGAGAGAGAAAGAGAGAGAGAGAGGCAGCATGAGCAGAGGAGGGTCAGAGAGAGAGAGGGAGACACAGAATCGGACAGTCTCCAGGCTCTGAGCTAGCTGTCAGCATAGGGCCCAACGCGGGACTCAAACCCACAAGCTGTGAGATCATGACCTGAGCCGAAGTCGGAGGCTTAACCGACTGAGCCACCAGGCGTTCCCTTTTTTCTTTTTTAATTTTTTTTATGAAGTTTAGTTTTAATAATAGAAGTGATTTGGTGCTAACTGTGAATGAAGTGGGTGATTAATTTTATTTTTTATTTTGAGCTGAAGAGATAGTATGACGTAAAGACTAATTTTTCTTGAGTCACTTAATCCTGAAGCAATTTTAAAATGAGTTAAAATTTATCTTGAAATGGCAGAAACTGTTAGAAAATAATATTGACTTTTTAAGGTGACTGTTCAGTTACGTGCAATATATTTTTGAATAGTTATTCATTTAGCAAATATCTGAGCGCCAGCTACATTCTAGGTCCCCTCAAGAACCAGGCATATAGTAGTTGATAAGTTATAGTCCCTGTTTTACATAGCTTCATCTGATGAGGGAGCCAGACTAGAAGACAGGCGGTTACCAGGCAGTAGAATAACATTGTGAAATACCCTTCTAGGGCCTCCCTGAGTACAGGTTTCCCAGAGAGTACTAGAATGGGTACTTGGTAGGCCAGTGGTGGGTGGTTTTGAAAGACTTTTCTGGAAGGGTGATCTCTGTGGTATTGGAATGTGTTAGCTTTACGGGTGTGTATAAAGTCATACATGGTGCCTGAACAGCCTCTGTGTGCAGATGTACTTGGTTGGTATGTTCTGTGTATGTTCTGTAGGGGAGTCTGCAGCCCTTAAGTTGTTTTCACTATTGTACCTGGTGGCTCTGTACCTATGGCAAATGCTGGCAGGAACTTGCAATATTTGTACATTACTTTGGAAATAATGACCAGGAGATCAGAGTAATATATTTTTGTAATGTTTAATTATTTTGAGAGAGTGCGTGTGTGCACAAGCATGCTCAAGAGTGGGGCGGAGGAGGGGCAGGGAGAGAGGAAGAGAGAGAATCCCAAGCAGGCGCCCTGCTGTCAGTGTGGAGCCTGAGGTGTGGGGGAGGTGGGGGGCTCGATCTCAGGAATCATGAGATCTTGATCTGAGCTGAAATCAAGGGATGGAGGCTTAACTGACTGAGCCACCCAGGTGCCCCCAGAGTAATGGTTTTGGATGTGCTGCAAGCCAGTTAGTTGTAAGACCATTTGACACTGTTTTTTTTAAGTTTGTTTATTTTGAGAAAGAAAGGACAAGTGGGGGGTGGGCAGAGAGAGAGAGAGAGAGAGAGAGAGAATCCCAAGCAGGCTCCATGCTGTCAGTGCAGAGCCTTATGCGGGCTTCAAACTCATGAATATGAAAGCATGACCTGAACCAAAGTCGGACGTTTACCCAACTGAGCCCCCCATGTGCCCCCATTTTGGCACCTTATTTTACCCTGCCTAGGATGGGTATTTGGAAGAAACAAGATGATAAAATATGAAAGTGTCCTGAAAAGTAAAGTATTCACGATATTTTTCCAAGGGAAGATTGGACAATAGAATACGGTGGAATAAAATGGAATGATATGAGATTAGAAAGGAAGAATGTATACTTTTTAAAAATAACAAAAAAAAAATGCCAGTTAATGTGTGATAATGTTTTTAAAGTCAGAATTAGTGTTTTTCCTTAGACACTGGTGAAGATTTTCCAAAGGGAGCTGGAGAAAACTTTCCTCTGTTGGCACGTGGAACATAAAACTGTAAACCACTGGTTGGCATGTCAGTGAGAACAGGGCCTTGAGAACCTTCGGGCCTGGATCTGTGTCTTCACTGTGGGGTGACTTTGCAGATTACTTCGCATTTTGGAGCTCTAGCAACACTTTCTGTAAAATGTTAAAGTTGGGAGGTAATGCCTGGCCTATGATAGGAGCTCATTACATCATTATTGTTTTATTATTTCTATCTATAATTATCTGCATTCTCATTTGGGTGGTAAAGGCCTAAATCTGGGGAACATACCCATTCATTTTCAGCTTTGGAATGACTTTATTACAGATACTTAGTTCCTGTATCAGGAACTAGTTTTCATTTTCTTGTTTCGCAACTATGGTCAGGTACTTTTAGAATCCCCAAATTAGGGATGAGTTCCCTTTCTCTCCCTAACTGTGCATCTTTTTATTGCACAAGACAGAAGTTTCAGGATATCCAATGACAACAACTAATTCCCTAGAAATTGTAGTCTTAAGGATCGTGCTTTGCCTGCTCACTGCTTGAACGTTGGTGTTTTCAACTGTCTGCAAGGCCCCAACTGTGTCATTAATGGAAATTTGTGGGCAGATTACAGGAGGGTATGACTGTTACCTTTGCAAAGCCTTTGGTAGCATGACCCCACATGATCAAGGGAGGAGTTTGACCCTACTTATTGCTTTTCTTAGGCATAAATTCTTGGCGAGGCACAACTTTCTTGCCTTCTTGTGGACACTGAGGGTTAGGTTCTCTACTATTCTTTGATATAGACTTAAAAAGCCAGCCAGCATTTTTATTAAACAAAGAAGTATTTTTATTTTTTATTTTTTTAATATTTTTAATGTTTTATTTATTTCTAGGAGAGAGAGAGAGAGACAGTGTGAGCAGGGGAGGATCAGAGAGAGAGGGAGTCACAGACTCTGAAACAGGCTCCAGGCTCTGAGCTGGCAGTCAGCACAGAGCCCGACGTGGGGCTCGAACCCACGAACCATGAGATCATGACCCAAGCGAAAGTCGGACGCTTAACCGACTGAGCCACCCAGGCGCCCCAAAGAAGTATTTTTAGTACATATGTTTTAGTAGTTTACTGCTAGGAGATGTACATATTCTTTAAGTATTTCCAGTTGGAAAAATGAAGCCAGTATCTATTTTAACCCATTTATTTCCATGAGAAGAGAAAAAAGATGTTTCATAGTTAGGTCAGAGGCATGCAAATTTGATATTTATTTCTTGTAGGAATACAGGGGTGATCAGGATAAATAGGTTGAGGCCAAGTGGGCAGATTCAAAGTTACTAGGTCAGGTAGATGGTGCCTTAAAGTCGCCTTTCTAAGTGAGGCGTCAAAAAATAGGACAGGACCAATGTTCGTAATTCAGTGGACTGAATTACATTGGAGTAGTAATTCAGTGCATTCTGAGAAAGAGGACCATTTGTGACCAAAGACTTTAGTTCTTGAATGTGTGTAACCCAAGGTTTGGGTGTGGTTTGGGGCAATAAGTGGACTCAGCTGACTGGGGTGCAGAACGGGAAAAGGGCAGCACTTTTGAGTTCCTTAAAAACACTTTTGATTATTTTTGGTCCACAGCTTTGACTGTCTCAGTTTCTAAGACTTTAATTTCAGTGAGTGAAATTAAAGAAAGCATGTTAGTGTTTTAAAGACACAGAAGCGAAAAGGTACAAAGTAACTTCAGTGGAAAAGCAGTGTAAGGAAATATTCAGGAACAGTGAAAGGTGGTTATTGAGTTGTTGGACTGAGTACTTTTGACTCATATTGTTAAAAGTGCTAAAAACTTAAATAATTCTAAGGTAATTGAACGGTAGCGATGATTATCCAGGTAGAACTCTTCAGATTAAATGAAAGCAGAGATATTAATATGAGGAAAAAATACTGAAAAGGGAAACTAATAAAGAACTATAAACATCATCATATTTCCTGCTGGATGCCTACACATTGTCAACTTCAGAAAATAAATACAACCCCATTTTAAAAGATAGTATTGACTATGTAAAATGAGATAATAATGGTAAAAATAGTGTTAACTCTTATCTTTTGTATGTGTGATATGTTAGTCATTGTGCTAATTTCTTTGTGTACATTTCATTTAACTCACACAGTAATTGGGTGAGGTGTGGTTACTACTGTTAGTCACATTATACAGAGAAATGAGGTTCAGAGAGGTTAAATTACTTCCCCAAGTCACATAGTTAGCCAGTGGCCAAGCTGGAATTTGGTCGTGAGTAGTTGACTTGATGGCCTGAGCTTATCCACCATGCATACTGCCTCTCAGTAGGTGTAATTGTGTATTTAAAAATACTGTATTTCTCCAATTTTTTACTGTATTTTCACTATTGATTTATGTAAGTATATAATTTTGATGCGTACTTAATTTTAAATTGCTAATTTATTGAATATCATTCATTTTGTAGAACAAAACAGAGCCATTCTTTTGAATTCCTGTATTTCTGACTTTCCTTTAGAGAACTGCATTGCTCAGTTCTCTTGTAATTTACCTTTTAGTTTTCATCTTTGATTATTCAGCTTCGGAGTTTTTTAGTTTTAACCACCCCCCACTTTTACCTTCTCTTACCTATAACATATTATTTGTTTTTAACTGCAATTTTGTAAGATTAATATATACACACTGTTAACTTGTTTGAAAAAAGAGGTAGCTAAGGAGGTAAAGGGTCATCTGTTATCCCTCTAACTATAAGAGAACCATAATTAACATTTTGATATCTTTTCCAGTAGGCTTTTACAATCCACTTACTGTATACTTATCATTATATTGTAGGTATGGTTATCTGAGCACATTGCATCTTCATTTAATATCCCAACAAGTACTTCTCCAAGTTATACTTGTTCATGAAAGTAATTTTTAGTGCTTGTATAACATTACATTATATGAGCGTATCTTATTTACCCAACAGTTCTCCTACTTTGGATATGTAGTTTGTTCCTAATTTGAACTCTTGTGTTGTACAATACAATACTGAGTATCTTTTAATTTTTTAAAAAAATTTATGATTATTCCCTTGGATAGATCCATGTTTTTTTTTTTAAGATTAGAACCTCAATTTTTGTGTAATAGGTATTAACATCTTTAAGGGTACTGAGGTGTAGTAGCAAATTGTTTTCTACCCTTAGTGCCTATTTCCCCGTCACTTGCAAGCACAAGATGTTTTTATTTACTTTCATGCCTTAGTTTCCACATCTGTAAAGTAGAAATAATACTTATACCTACCTCAGAGGGCTGTGGTGAGACTATAATGAATTATAGTGTTTGGAATTTAGCCATGTGTTTAGGATAGTACCCATCACAAAGTTAGAACCCAGTAAAGGTTGGGTGTTTGCTATCACAATTTCTAAAGTCTTTGGCCAATTTAGCCAATTTGGTAGCTGTTTGAATTTGCATTTCATTAATTACTAGAGATATTGAAATTAAAAAAAAATTTAATGTTTTATTTATTTCTGAGAGAGACAGACAGACAGAGACAGCATGAGCAGGGGAGGGTCGGAGAGAGAGGGAGATACAGAATCTGAAGCCGGCTTCAGGCTCTGGGCTGGCTGTTAGCACTGAGCCCGACACGGGGCTTGAACCCATGAACCGCGAGATCATGACCTGAGCTGAAGTCAGATGCTTAACCGACTGAGCCACCCAGGCGCCCCTAGACGTAATGAAATTTTTCTTTGAAGATTTTCGTGATTTTTTTTTTTTTGAGACATGTTTCATCCTTTGCTTATTTGTTTGTCTCAGGGATTTTCGCGCTTGTATGAGCGCTTAATTTAATTGAAATTTTAGGCTTATGTGCTTTTTATTGTTGAAATGTTCTCCTGTTCTAATGCAGTCTTTCCTTTTTCTGTGTATCTTCTTTCATATTTTGGAAGCTTGGACTCTTTCCCTGCCCAGAAATTAGATGAAATTTGATTAAAAAACAATGGCTGGATTGAGAGTAAACATCAGATACTTTATCAGAAATTTATTTATGTTTGTGGGGCGGGAAGAGGATGAAAATCATCTGTTCTTAACAAGTTTTCTCAATGTCCTTTATTATTTTTTTTCTCTGATAGGCAATATCTTTTTAGCCTTACATTAAATTCTTCATATTTTTTGCTGTTTAATTAATAAAGAAGCAGATAAAAAAAGATAGAGTTCTAATCAGCTCACTCTTTATAATCTTTAGTATATAGTGAATGAATGAAGACATTAAAACTTGTTTCTATAAGTCTTATTTTCATATAGAACATAACCAATTACATGGCCACTCAGTGTTTTGGTTGGACTACATGGTCTTATTTTCTAAAACAGCTATGAAAAAAACAGCTCTCTAGGTTTTTTTTTTTTCCTTAAAAAAAGAAAAGGAAGGCTGAGCTATGGATTTCTGAAAAAAAAAAGTTCTTTAAGCGAGTTTCATGAACATGTGGAAATGAAATTAACATTCCTGGGCACTTTCTCCCCTTCAGGTGGAATATTTAAAAGTGATAAATGATGCATCTAAACTGCACATTCCATAGAAAGAGTTCTGGGAAGTACAAGAAATAATGATTAAGAGAATAGTGAGATTGATTTATGACTGAAAGAAGCTGGTCGTTTATAGCCCATCTAATGATGGGCATACTTAAAAGGAGAGACAATGGTTAGTGATCATATATTTAGAGAATATTCAAAGAGAAAAATTGTTTGGGGGCAGTTAAGAGATTGCCCCTGAAATGATAGGAAGAAAAAGGAGAATTTAATTTAGAAAACAAATTAGCAAAAGTAGAAACAATGTATGTATGTAATTTATATTGGGAGCTATTGGAAAACAGAATCATCTCCCCGGAGAGCCGGTGGAAGGGATAAACTAGCTGTCTCTAATTTCTGTAACTCATGGCAGATGTTTAGGAACAGGTTACATAAGAGGTTTCTGGGAATGGTTTAAAATGAAGTCTCGTAAAATGCATAAGGTCAGGCTGGATGACCTAGGTGGTATATTCTGACTTTGTCCGATTCTGTGATTGTGGCATTCTGCTGCTCAGCAGTAATGTACTGTGAGGATTATTTACTGGCAAACTCAATGAGACTCTGTTTGGTTGAGGATCGGACTTATTTGGAAAGAAAAATGGGCTCTGGAATATATATGTTTGATCTGGTATCACCCTCCCTCTCCTTGCCCCAGTTATCTTAATGTTTTCATCAAATAACAATACGGTTTTTATTAAATATCCTGTTTATTGTGGTTAGCCTTTGCTTTTAATTAGCTTTTGATATCATTGGTGGATATTGCTTTTAGGGCAGAATTAGTAGTGTCTGGAACATGAATTTGAGTAATTTTCACCTATGAAGTACTGGCCTAATTGATAGGATGCTCAGCCCCTGCTATACAAAATTGTGTGTTCGAAACAATAAAACATTTGAGATGGCATTTGTGAGGTAAACACTGTTTAAGTCACTTGGTGGGAGTAGTTGCTGAAGTGTAAACTATGAGGCAGTTAATTGGGGTCAGGGAATAAAATAGTAGAGCTCTTGTTTATGCCCCCCCCCTTTTTTTTTAACCCTAAGAAGTTGAGCTTATGAACAGTTACCAGGTGGAATTACACCAGTGTCTCAGTGTTTCACACACTCAGTGGGCACATCTCACCTTGGGGAAAGCAGAGCCGCCAACGCAAGGGAGGAGGCCACAGCATCGCTGTCACCCTGTGTGCTTGTTGTCTGGGTCGTCACGTGGCCGCCACAGAGCCACCACAGGATGGGCAGAGAGAATGGTGGGACGTATTCCTGGTGAGACTTAAGTATCTTTTCATCGGCTACATTACAGTTTAAGGCAGTGATCATGTGGTCAATCTGGCAGGAGGGTAGCCTCCAAAAATTATAATTATATAAAATATGTATTTACAGCCACAATCATTAACAGTGAACTCGTTGTCAAAGTATATATCGAGCTTTGAGGTATTGGCTAATGCTAACATAATTACCATGAGCGAGACATTTAAGAAGGTGTTTCCTTTCACTTCCAATTTGTTTGTTCAAACTTTGAGTCATTCATTTAAAACATATTTTTGGTGCATGTTTTACAGTGTACATGGTATATTGGTACACAAGTACGTGTATTAATTTGTACATATACATACAATGGGAATATATTACAAAGTTTGTTTCTAATGAGTGGGTGTGTGATCAAAAAAGTTAGCACATTTTTTGGCTTTTAATTTAATTAGATAATTTAAATGTCTTCTACATTATCTCCTTATAATGTCCTTGATGTTAAGTCACATTTAGGTGACTTTTCCAGGTTAAAATGGAACAAAGTGAAATAGAATGGAATTAATCAAATTATGGAATCAGCCATTGTAGGTGAAGTAGATGCTTTGTAACCAAGATCTCTGGAATTTATAATTTAATAATAAAGGAATTGTCCTAATTCAATTCATTTGTGGGGAAGCTAGGTCTAAATCAAGAGATGGGAGTTATTAAATCTTCCATAAGAAGTGCTTCTTTAATAATTTTGAGGACAGACAAGAAATAAACCAAGTTAATTGCGTTTTAGCAAATCTTTTAAGTGCTTTCACTTAACAGATAGCTGAGAATTATTTATCATTACTCTGTTCATTGTTTGAATTAAAATTAATACCAAAGTGGCGCTTGAGAATGGTCTTTTTTCCTTTTACATTTAAATAGGTTAGACATTTGCTTTGTTTATACCATTAATTTGTTTTCACACAGCCTGTGAAGGTAACCATCAACTCACAATTAATTAGCGGAATCAAAATTAATGAGGTTTTACTGTATTGGGCCATTTCCACTCTAGGCCAGTTTTCTTCACACGAGTTGGACTAGCATTTTTTTGAAAGAAGAAAAATTAGATTTATTTTAATCCATATTTAAAAAGCAGGGAACCATCTTTTCTTGTGAGTTAAGTACCTCTAATAACTATGCTTTCTTGGGCTTAGCAATATTGATTTTTTTGTTTTGTTTTGTTTTCAGTCTTGATTATTTTGGCTATTTCCAGACTGTTGCTTATTACAGTAAAGCTAGAGTTAACTCTTTATAGGCTTATTTTCATTTACAGGGATTGATATCATTTTGTTTGTTTGTTTGTTTGTTTGTTTGGACCAAACATGTTTTTTTGTGGCTTGGATATGTCATTTGCCCATTTTCATCATTTAGTGCACTGTATGAAAGAGGAACAAAACTATTCTTTAAAGCATATTTATGTAAGTATATGTCTTAGAAGAGAGTGCATCATACGAAAATGCAAGCTAGAATTTTTTGAATTATGGTCATACTTTCCCTTCAGAAAATTACATAGTCTATTTTTTAAACACAGATCCTTTCCTCTTCTTTAGTATTTGCTTTGTCCTGTATTTTTACTAACAAGAGTGATAACATAATATAGAACTTTTAAGTCTTTTCTTGGGGATGGGTTATATTTTCTTGAATTTTTGAAGTTATCCACCTGCATATAAATGGAGAGGGTGTAAGTTCTAACAGTGAAACTCTCATGGGGAGTGGCTGCTGAAGGTCAGGTTCCTCATAGGAGTGGGGAGGCCTCTTCCATTTGCTGAATGTCTGCAGTCTTTTCTCTGCTGGGTTATAACCTGTGGTAAGAGACATTTGGCAGAGAGAATGTGTAGGTCAGTGATTGTCAGTACTTCTGTTTCCCCTCAGATATTGAGATCTACCAAGAATAGATCATAACTTGAGGAACGCCAAACATAGTAAAGAATATGGTAAAGATTCACCTGTTTTTGAATAGACTTCACCCCCAATTCATGCCTCATTTTCCTTACTCTGTGAAATGCAATGACAAGAGTATGTGTGAACACCAGACTGTGGACCTGGGGTCTGGCAAGTAGGCTGGTGGGGTATGTGGCATCCGTTAAGCAATAGCTCATCGTAAAGGTGAGGAGTTTGTGAGTCAGAGTAGAGTCACAAGTAGTGACGGGTGTTATGAACACTGTGGCAGATCACTCCTGATTAAATGACACAGACAGATGAGAAGAACTGATTAGGAGGCATTCTTTTTAGCTAATCATACATAGAAGAAAAGATCACTGCAGGCATGTATCTCCTATGACGAGAGAAATAAAATATCCACTTTTGGCAGATGGATGTTGCAAAATCGTAGTAGTAGCTAACCATTATTAATGTAGCAACCATCCCTTTTTGTGAGTTGAATGATGGATATATTGGATAAAAACAAAGTCGTTGCTAATGGTAATCTGTAGAAATGCAAAGCATCCTTTGTATTAAACTGTCTATTATGTTTGGTTAGCAATGGAACTCATAAATATTTTATGTGGTCTGAAATAACTGAAAATAATGGCACTAATATTGCCATATTTAAAGGATTTTCTTTGTAGTTTGGTACTTTATTTTGATTCATTGCTTAATTAGAAAGCTAATTTATGTGTGCCATAGTCAACTACCCTTCAGTCCTTAATGTCTTTTTAAGGAAGAAACCACGTTTTGCGTTTCCATTGAATGCTTATCAGGGAACACAAAATAAATAAGCGTAACAAATGCTTGTTTAGGAAAATTCTATATGATGTTTTAATAAAGGTTTATAACACTCTTTCTGAACTTCATTTTTTAACTTTTAAATTAGTAAACACCTGCTATCCTGAATATAGTGGCTAAATCACTGTACAACAAGAAGTACAAGTAAAGCTAACGAGTAAAAGATTAGCATACCTGAATTTAAGAACAAAGTAGTTGAGTCTTACTATCTTTGTTTTATTAATGCTCTGCTTTATTCAAAAATTGATTTTAAGTTGTTTACAAAAATAAACATGATTCAGTAAGATAAAAATAAAGGTAAATGATGACGAGAAACTGAGAGTAGAAAGTAGAGGCGGCTGAGTCTACATGCAGAAGTACTTGCCCATCACCCCCCACTGGAATGGGTAGAAAATTCAGGCCTAAGTTTCTTCGTTGCCACAACATGAAAGGAACCAGTCACAGCAGCTTTTCCACAAAGTCTGTTCCTCCTAAACTCAGTCTTAGAAGATTGCCGCAGTCAATCCCCTTGTGGAGATAATTCCAGTCACATCAGCATGTTAAAGGTTCTTAGAAGTTCTGTGGATGAAATCAACAACCATAACTATGTGTTTTCTGCACACGTTTGGCTCCCAGTGTCATTTCCCATTCAGTGAGATACACCAATCAGTGCAGTATTGTTCTTTAGTTCAAACTGTTTGCTTAGGTGAAGCCCAGGCCAGTTAGATTTGACAAGTTTCTCCTTTGGATCCCATCGCCGGTATGGTAGACACGTGGTACAGTGGGCCTCATCCTCAGCATTAGCCACAATATATCCAACGATGTCTGGCTGTTTTCATATGGTGTCACCTCAGTGTGAACTGAAAGCATACTCCAATAAATCACTGAAAGGTTACGTTTTAAATAGCTCACAAATTGTCTTAAAATTTTAAATACCTTAATTTTAAATTGTCTAGGTTGTGGATTCAGTTCTCTGTTGCTGGTGAAAGTCTTTCCTGTCTTTGACTCTTGTCCTAAAAGGAATTGAAGGGCAAAACCTGGAGATGAGCAGAAAACACAGAGCAGAATGTTTAATTGGCCATTGTGTGTTAGTTGGGGCGGTGCGCCTGCCGACATTACAGACAGAAGCTAGAAGCGCATGTACAGACAGTACAAAATATCTGTGGCTCTCGAAAGGCATGATTGTGGCGGAGGGACCAGGAGGGTATTGTTTTCGAGCAAAGGAGAGGGGAAGAACACGGGTCTAAAATGACAGAGTCACACACAGAAAGAAGCACTGCAGAAAGCCTGCTCCAGCAGCTAACAAAGGAAAGTTCACGGTGTGGAAAGAGAACGCATAATAGCCGATCAATTTTTTTTTTTCTCCAGCGTTCCCCGCGCCCTTACAGCAATCATTTTAGTAAGGTCATCTTCCCATTTGAACAAGCAGATTTTCCAAGGCATCTCTTCCCATCTTTAATCTAGGATTAATATAGCATTTTAAAAAAAAGTGTTGTCATGATTGATCTGGGTGTTTTATGTATCATGCGAAGGAACACATTTTTCAACACAACCTAATATTATGGTGGGTTTTCAGCAGTGGTGAATGGATAATTACTCTTGGTCTAAGCTATTGAGGGCAAGATCATTTTGTTCTGAATTTAATGTAAATATAATGAAGGTATATTCTTCTCTTTAGGCAAGAGTGCAGCACTGTATCTGCTCGGTAGCCAGTGACCACTCCGTAGGACTCCTAAGCCTGCGAGAGAAAAAATGCATTATGCTGGCCTCCCGTCACCTATTCCCTGTTCAAGTAATCAAGTGGAGGCCTTCTGACGATTACCTGGTGGTGGGATGTTCAGATGGCTCTGTGTACGTCTGGCAAATGGACACTGGTAAGAACAAATGTTAAGAGATAGACTGGAAAATCAAACGTGTATCTTTGATTTCCGGGAAATTAAAAAATCTTCTATGTGAGGGGAAAAGCCCTGAAATGTAAAAAAAAAAAAAAAAAAAAGTTGCTCCTTTTACTTCTGACCACTGCTTTTCCTGAGTGTTCCCATGATTGCCACCAAAGAACTACTTAAGTGCCCCCCTTATTTGCTGTACTGTGCCAAATATTCGTAGAGGGGTTCACTGATCTTTAAAGGAATGTAACTGAAGACGATATACAGATTAGGACAAACATACAGACAAGCAAGTGATTTCTGTATAATTCAGGAAGTAAATCATGACCAAGCTTAAGGAGCCAGCTTTGTGTCAAGTTCAGAAACAGTGGGAAAAGATAAAATTCTCTTTTTAGTGGAACAGCAGAAAAGCAGTGTGAAACTGTTAATTACAGGAAAAATGGAAAGTTTAAAGATCTCTCACTTACGAGTTTCAGTTTCAGAAATTTTATGTATGGGGCATAATATAGAACAAGTAATGTGTAGCTTGAAAGTACACACAATTATATATAATGTTTATACACAGATCTTACGGTTTTCCTTGGGAAAATTGTAAGTGTGTAACTAAATGTTTACTGCCTTAGGCCTTAAAAACACATTTTATTCTACTTTTACTACTTTAAGTCATGAGCCTATCAGTAATTAAAGCTTTTCTTTATATACCTAGGTGTGTACTATATAACACTTCAACGAATTGATTTTGTTTTCTTCATCTTTCTTTGTTTTAAACAATCCTTTACTGAATCAGACTATATACATATTCGTGCTTATACTGTGTTGCATGGGGAGCCTGCTGAGTCTTTCTGTAACAAGTGGTCGTCCTCAGCAATCTTTTATTTACAGTCCTTGTTTTAATGGGTCGTACCGAGGCAAACTTGCCAAGAGGGAGCATTCTTGAAGAGTATCAAACCGCTTTGCTTTTGCATTTAACTCTCTCTTCTCTGATTGTAAAAGAGAGTCATACTTTCTGTCAAAATTTAAAAGCTCAAACGTACTAAAAAAGAAGAGAGATGAACTTAGATCTCATTGCTTAGGGGTAAATATTAACATTTTGGCACATTAGGAGACACCTGGGCGGCTCAGTCGGTTAAACGTCCGACGTCAGCTCAGGTCGTGATCTCACGGTTTGTGAGTTCCAGCTCCACATCAGACTCTGTGCTGACAGCTCAGAGTCTGGAGCCTGCTTCTGATTCTGTGTCCGTCTCCTTCTCTGCCCCTCACCAGCTTGACCTCTGTCTCTCTCTCTCTCAAAAAATAAACATTAAAAAAAACACAAAACATTTTGGCGTATTTCTGTTCTTGTATGCATGTTTGGTGACAGAATTGCTGACATACTACTTATGTAACATTATATCTTTGTATTCCTTTTTGTTATGTCCTATCTGCTGAGCAGCACTGTTTCATGTTTGCTGGGTTTGTCTACCCCACAAACTAAATATGCAGAGTTTTGTTGCGCTCTGGAGTCAGACTGCTTGGTTTGAATTTAGGACCATTTGCTAGCAATGTGATCTGCTGCTTACTTACTGGACTTTTGTCTCTCAACTTCTCAGTAAAACAAAGATCATAATAGTTCCTATTTTTTAGTATTGCTGGGAGAATAAAATGAGATAATATTTACCTAATGTCTAGTAGTTATAATGTAAATGTGTTTATATGTATGTTTGTGTAATTGAAATTTGTGTGTGCCTGCAGGCACGTGTTTATATTTGCTATTAATGTTATCTAACATGCTGCTTTCCTTGTTACCTTGTTGACCTTGGGAATGTGATCTCACCTCCCTTCAGAAATACTTAGAGAATTAATATTAAAGAAAGTAAGTTCTTGTAGCAATGACCTTCAGAAAACACTATTTTAAAATACTATAAATGTTAATTAATATAGCACAAATGCAAGAGTATAGTAGACTTGTGTAGGATTTTTAAAAATTAAAATGAAGGAAGAGCATTCTCTGAAGTTTTCAGATATTTATATATTTGATCCTTGAATACTTTAAATACTTTAAATATATTTGTAAAGAGTATGAAACTCTTTAAATTGTTTAATTTCATACTTTTTACAAATGAGATGTTACTGAAAGGCAAAGTTACTTTTCCTGTAATTTCCCAGAAGGAGATGACAAGTATCCCCTAACTGTAGGTATGTTGGAGGAGGGTGTTATTCTTACGACCAGTTTAGTATAATTAAACCGACTTTAGATTAAATACAATATATAATGTGGAAACTTCACAATTCTCTTACCTTCGAGAGCATTTAGGGAAACAGTCAATGTGGCATTCTTAAATCAAAAGATAAAGAGGCAGAATTTAGTTTGGATTTAACCCTAATAGGAGGTATACATTCCTTTTTCCTCCTTGCCGCTCAGGCTTTAGCTAGTGATATAAAGGCCTCTAGGGAGTCAGTATAGCACTTCCTGAAGGTATTGACATTATTTATTTATTAAATTTATTTATTTATTAAATAAATAAAAAATGAAGCCAAATAAATCAGATTCGGCCAAGGTTTGATATATGAGATGTATTTAAACTCTGAGGAGATAGTTTATCTCTCTTCTGAGCATTTTGGGGTTGTATTTTTACCAATGAAGCTATATTACAATGAAACTCCTCATGTGTACTGCGCAATTTTGTGTCTGCTGTTTTGAATTTTACTGATGTTTCTAGTCTTAAAACCCTTAAAAATGTCTTTATACTTTTATGCAGCGTTCGCTTATAGTTGTTGTTCCTTTTGAATGGGTACTTTTTTATTTCTACTATTTTACTAGTATTTCTAGTTTTTTACTTCCTAATGAAATGAAGTTGAAGCTATTAAATTAAAATTTCGTTAGACAGACAGAGGTCCAGAATCTTTTGTTCTTTACCTGTGCCATCTTTATTATATGCGTTAAGAGTTGATTGTGATGTGAAGGCCTGTGAAACTCATACTTCCACATCTCTGGATAGTGAGAAAATTAGTCAAATGACTGGCAGCAAGATTTGGCCAGATGGCCTCTTGACTTGGACTTAGGAACTTAGGAAAGGTGGCCCACTGAGCTAGATGGCGGCTGCTTCTGCACGGAGCTGTTTGTGTGCTTCAGGGACGAACTCTGTCGTTCTTTACCTGGGGTGTTCCCAGGGAGTGTGTGGTGTCCCCAAGGGCCCTTGACAAGGTCAGAATCCTGTCTGGGAAACAGCGGCGCACTGTGAGTAATGACTGATTTTACAATATATTCTTCTCTGTCCGTTACCAATTACCACTTGATCATCTTTATTACGTAACGAAACTGATTCTCACATCACGTACCTCTTCCTATAGGGATAATTATTAGATGTTCTCATTCAGATGCAAACGCTAGCAGTGCTTGCCAAATATTAGAAATTAGTGTAGGAGTCACGTCAGTTTACTTTGTTCTGTTATCTTTTTGCTTTTTTTAATTTTGTCTCTGTGAGTTTTCTGAAATATTCCTGTTTTGCATTTACTTTATGAAATACAAATTAAAGTCATTTAAGAAAAACCTTAACTATCTAATAAAAGATAGAGAATTATGAACTGAAGTATATTCGTGTCTATTGAAAAACATACATAAAGCTTGTATAACCAAAAACACAGGTGTCAAAAAATCAGATTTTTCACACAAGTAAAGCCTTAGTGTATGTGTTATTCTTGCTTAAGACTATTTTTTCAATTATGTAATTTCTTTACTTGAAATTGTCAATTTTATTATAAGATGGCATAAATTTTGTTAAATTCATTGGCAGTGTGTATTTCTGTATTTAAACTTCCTATGCAAAACATTTGCCCTTTGATGGTATCTCTAATGAATTTATAATAAATTTATGTAGTTTAGTCTGTAATTACTATAAATATTTTCCTTTCAATATTTTTTATTTATTAAATTGATAGTTTTGTCTTGTTACTAAAATTACCAAAGAGAATCAGGAGGTGGTACTTCAGTCCAGTCTTTTGTTATTAGTAGAAAGGTTTAGTAGCAAGTGTTTTTTTTTTTTTACTCTTTGCCTGCAGTATTTAATACCGTAGAGATTTGATTTTACGTTACACAACACATGGCATAGCACCATCAACTTTTCTATATCTCCTACATTCATGTTTTTCATCTATTACAAAAGATACAGTTGGACAGGCAGAGACCCAAAAGATGAAATGTTTAAGAAAACAATGGTACCTTTCTAAAATTTTGGTAAAACTAAGTATAATCAGAGTTTCTTCTTTTCCTTTGGATGATGTCCTCTGGAATTTTGAAGGAAGAGGTTGTTATAGTGGAAACATGACTGTTTTTGCTACCAAATCCCCCCACCATGAGCACTCTGTACAATTGTCCTTAATTACTAAGTCCTTCCCATTAGGTAACCCTCAGCTCCCTTTTTTGTTTCCATTGTATTATTCCAGCTTCGGGCTGTATTTTTTCACACATATGCTAGCTTTATTGGTTTACGTGTCTTCTTTTTCTACTTTCTAATCCATCCTCTGCTGGCCAATTAATCTTAGGAAATAAAACAACAACAACACTTGGATCATGCACTGCCTTAATGAAAAAAACCATATAATTTATTTCCTGTAGCCTTTATTTATTTATTTATTTTTTATTTATTTCTAGGAGAGAGAGAGACAGTGTGAGCAGGGGAGGGTCAGAGAGAGAGGGAGTCACAGACTGAAACAGGCTCCAGGCTCTGAGCTGGCAGTCAGCACAGAGCCCGATGCGGGGCTCGAACCCACGAACCGCGAGATCATGACCTAAGTGAAAGTCGGACGCTTAACCGACTAAGCCACTCAGGCGCCCCTCCTGTAGCCTTTAAATTAAGGCCCTTCACAGTGTGGCACACTCCTACCTTTGTCTTTATCTCCTTTATTTTACACAGACCAGTTGCTTTATATTAAGAAAAATTCTAGGGCCTCCTGGGTGGCTCGGTTAGTTAAGTGTCCAACTCTTGGCTTCGGCTTAGGTCACAATCTCACAGTTTGGTTCATGGGTTCAAAGCCTGCATTGGGCTCTGGANTGCTGACAGTGCAGAGCCTGCTTAGGGTTCTCTCCCCTCTCTCTCTGCCCGCCCCCCCACCCCCTTGTGAACATGTGCTTGCCCTCTCTTTCAAAATAAGTAAATAAACATTAAAAAAAAAAAAAAGAAGAATATTTCTGTTCAAGTATAATTGGGTCACTGTCTACCACTCTTTATCTTTTATATCATACGTAATGTTGCTCATGGTTTTCACTCATTTGGAATATTATTTCTATTTGCTTATTTGCTTAGTCTCTTTTAAGGAGATTTAAATAATAAAAACAAAGTCTTGCATATTTACCCGTGTAGTTACCATTCTGTTGCACTTTGTTGCATTGTGTAGCTCCAGATTTCTATCTGGAATTGTGTTCCTTTTTCCTAATATTCAATATTCCCTGTAGTGCAGGTCTATGGGTGATGAATTTTCAGCCTCTGTGTGTCTGAAAAACTCTTTGTTTTATATTTATTTTTAAGATTTTTTTTTTTGGTTGTAGAAGTCTAGGTTGATAGCTCTTTTTTTGTTTTTTGCTTTTACTTTTACTACTTCACTGCCTTCTTGCTGGCATTATTTCCAGTGAGAAATCTGCTGTCACTCTTAACTTTGTTCCTCTGTAAGTGCTGTGTCAGTTTTTTTCCAATTGCTTTAAAATTTTTCTCTTTATTATTGATTTTGAGCAGTTGGGTTATAGTTTTCTTCATATTTCATGTGCTGAGGGCTTGTCATACTTCTTGGCTATGTGGGTCTGTGTCTTTCAATGGATTTGGAAACTTTTTGGCCATTATTTGTTCAAATATGTTTTCGATCCTTCCCTCTCCTCTCTTTAGAGACTCCAGTTATATGTTTACTAGACTACTTAAAATTGCCCACAGCTCACACATTGTCTTTTCATTTTTTAAATTATTTTTTCTCTGTGTTTTATCTAGTTTCTATTCTAGGTCTTCAGGTTTATTAGTCTCTCTTCTACAATGTCTAATCTACCATTATTCTCCTCTAGTGTAGTTTTCATCTCAGTGTAGTTTTCCTCTCTACGTGTTTAATTTTGGTCTTTTGTTATCCTCCATGTCTCTCTATTCAAAATTTGAACAGCTGGAATACAAGTATAATAACTTCTACTGTCTTTCCTATTTTAAAAATCTGTATCAGTTCTGAGTTGGTTTTAATTGATTTGAATTTTGTCCTCACTATTAAATTTTCTTGCCTTTTTTCAAGAATAGCCTCAAGGTGGTTCAAGGATGGAAGCAGGCTGATTAGTTTGTATGCTGTTGCCTACAGGCAATAAAAGATGATGGAGTGTTACACCAGAGTGATAGCTGTGGAGCTGGTGAGAAGTGGTTGAATTCTGGATATATTTTGAAGGGGAAGCTAACAGGATTTGCTGATAGTTGGATGAGGGGTTTAAAAGTATGGGTTGAGTTACAGGTTACTCCAAGGTTTTGATCATGAGCAACTCAAAGGAATTCATTTTTAGACATTGAGAAGATAGTGGAAAGAGTAGATTTTGGAAAAAGCAAGAATTATTTTTATAGTAAGTTGAATATTAGACATTCAAGTAGAGATGTTGATTAGTAAATTGTATAAATGTGTCAGGACTTGAAGTTGGGGATATCAGAGTGGGTGATGTAAATTTGGAAATTCTTAGCATATGGATGATATTCAGTCATGACATTGGATGTGTTACCAAGAGGATTCAGACAGATAATGATTGGGACCCTCCAGGGTTTAAATATATTTCTTTGATGTGGGAGAAACCAGGAAAGAAGACTAAAATGGACTTGTCAGGAGGAAGAAGAAAATGAATAGTGTGGTTGCCTAGAAACGCTGTGAAAAAATGTGTTTCAAGGGGTAGAGAGAAAACAAATCCCACTGATAGTAAATGATAGTCAAATGAGGACTGAGAACTGACTACTGGATTTAGCAGCATCGAGAATAGGTTCTGTGCATGTTTGGGGTGAAATCTGATTTGAGTAAGTTCAAAGGAAAGTGGAAGAAGAAAAATTTGGAGGTAGTAAATATAGACAGCTCTTTAGAGGATGATTATAAAAAATGGGATATCAGCTGGAGGATACTGGTGTGTGTGTGTGTGTGTGTGTGTGTATAAACAGGTGAAATAATTGCGTGTTTACATGCTGGTGGGAATGATCTAGTAGGTAGGGAAAAGAGATGAAGAGAAAAGGGAGAATTGCTGAAATGATGTCCGTGGGCAGACAAGAGAGGGATGGATTTTGAGCTACAAGTGTGTTAAGTAGGAGTCTGGATAGTTCGTGTGTAATTATAGAGTAACATGAATAGACATGAGGTGGTGGGAGCTGGTAGAACTTCTTTTCTAGTTGCTTCTTTGTAAATGAAATGGGAAACAAAATTTTTTGCCCAGGTAAGGGCATGGAATGGAGTGTGGGAGATGGGAGGAGAGAAAAGGTACGAAATAATTAATCAGGAAAATGGAAGATCTGTGGAAATGTGGTCACTATTGAGAGCCCCTTAAGATCAGTGACTGTGAATTTCAAGTGAATCTTTCAGCACATTCTCCATTCATATCCAGCACCATTGTACAGGTAGAGAGTAGGTGGAAAGTTGGATTCAGCCAATGTTGGAGTTTGCTGTTAGTACAGGAAGGCGAGATGAGGACAGAGCTGTGGTTATGAGGATGGGCCGTGCAATTTTACTTTACGGGATAGAGAGAAGTGAGAGACAGTGCAAGCGTGACAGGGTAATGAATTGTTGGAGTCAGTGCTGAACAACAAATCACTGCATCAGGGGATTGAAGTGAAGAATGGGAGATACTATCAGAGAGTGGCATTTTTGAACTTGGGATCTCATTGGGACTTCTATATTGGTAATGGGATTATAATATGACCATTGGCTGTGGTTGAGTATAGGACACAATTTATTGGAGTAGAGGAACTCAGAGAGCCAAGGGATGAGGCTGTGTGGAAGAATCATATGTGCTGGTGATTTTCAAGCATTTTTGAACTTTGAAATCTTGTTAGAATATACACAGTATCTGTTTCATACACACAAAAAGTTTCAGGTGACAATTCTTTCTTATGCTTTCCCTTTCAAAATATATTGGTTAAGTCTCATTGAACTGGTTAGTAAAACACTGATGTCTGTTAATACTAGAATCATCAAGAATTAATTCCAGGACTGCTATTGGAAAGGGGACAGTGATTCAGAAGGTAAACCCTTTTAGGAAAGGAGGGGCAAGCTTAAATGGCACGGATATAAATACTCAACATTGGGAATAGAATCAGTGTTTGGATATTTAGGTACCAGCTCAAAAACATGGTAGAAATCTTGTATTTTGCTGACATTTAAATTTCTGGTGTTCGCTGTGGTTATTTTTCAAAATTGATTTGTCTCTTTTAGAAGACTCCAGAGGAATGCCTAGTGAATCAAAATAAACTTCATCATCATTTCACTGTCATTATTATAATCTCCAGAAGCCTATACACAAATCCATGCAATGACACCCTTGTCTGCCTGATGTGATGCTATATACTGTACAAAACACTATACAGAAAAGCTGTCTGCTTTATAGGGTGGAGTTGTCCTCTAACTGAGACACAAAATGCACAGATGGAGATGAATAGAAAGAATGGCCAAATGAAGAAGTGGTTACAAGTCGTTATTTTCACAAACACACAGAGAAACATTTGATTGGCTGTGAACAATAAGAGTCAAGAGATTTGCGGACAAAATGGGAAGTCATAATCTTTTCCCTGTTTTGTGGATATTTCCTAAAGAAAAGATCCAGGAATTATTAAAGTAGAAAAAATGAGAAGAATAGCAGAATTTAGTTCTTCTGTTTAAAATTAATAGACAACTTAGAGGAAGCTGAAGTCATAGAAATTGATATTTGTAGTAGAATAATGGAATGGAGTATCAAGAAGATCATCTTGAAAGTAGGAAGACTGGAAAAAGCCGGGGGGAAGGTGTTGAGGTATTTATTGGCTCTGAACTTGACTATATTGGGAAGTTGGGGTCGGGGCATTACAGAAGAAACGGTTAAGGTGATGCTGCGTGGATGATTACGCGAGGAGGAAAGTACAAGAAAACGTTTCTGGGAGGCACCAATAAAAATATTCCCACATAAAAAATGTCTATGCATTTTCTTTCCTTAGAAAACTACTTGAAGCGTTTGTAGTGTTGTGTACTGATTGTGAATGTATGCATTTTCCAGGTGCGTTGGACCGCTGTGTGATGGGGATAACAGCCGTAGAGATACTGAATGCCTGTGACGAGGCAGTTCCTGCTGCAGCTGACTCACTTAGCCACCCGGCCATCAACCTGAAACAAGCTATGACCCGGCGTAGTCTTGCCGCTCTTAAAAATATGGCCCATCACAAGCTCCAGACTCTTGCGACTAATCTCTTGGCTTCTGAGGCATCTGACAAGGTAAGTTTTGTATGTGGGCCCATGTTTGTAGCCCCCCACTCAGCTTCACTTAATGACATAGTTTTGGCAAATCTTATGGTATAACTTTTGGGAGAAGACACTGATGAGAAATAAGCTTCTCATTTTGATTTAGGCCTACCCAACGTCATTTTAGCGTATTTCATGTATTTGGCATTTTGAAAAAGTAAGTTATTCTTCCCATTTAAAATAGTTTAAAATGATTTCTGTGGAATTAAGTGACTTTCATTTCTGAAAGCAGAGCCAACCTTTTTCATGTAATCTGGCATTTCTTCTTTTCCTCCTGTTGAAAGATTGAGCACTGGCTAATGTCTTTAGGAAGGAAAAAAAAATCACGATTTAGGTACAAATAAGATGTTTCTAATTGTGGTTGCTCCTTTGTTTTAAAAGCAGGCTCTGATTTTAGTAAGGTTGGACCGTTATAAAGATTTAAGAGGATATCTGGGAAGAGGTGTGGCCAACTCGTACATGTGCCCGTGGTCACCAAGGACCAAGCTCAATCACACCTTCCCTGCTGATACTCACATTAAGGCATCAGCTACTTCTTCAATTAACAGGAGATTATCCTACATAAAAGAAGAACAAATAATCCCAATTCGCTAATTGGTTACTTGTTTTTAGTTTGGCAGAGGCTACCCACCATTTAGTTTGTGGTATTTGTGTTCTGTGGCACTGTTAGACCTCACTTATCTCTGGTAGTGGCTTCATGAAACTTAGAGACAGTACCAGCATCTCCTCTGAGCCACGACTTAAAATTCCCAGGTGCATCTAAGTAGTCATTAGAATTAGTTAGTAGGTAGCACAGATGCTGTTATTTTCATTCTCTCTTATTCAGGATTGCTGGCTGTTTTTTTTTAATGGGTAGACATGTAGATAAATGATGAACAGGTTGAAAGGCTTATCTAGAAACTTGAAAATTTGCCCATGAATTAGCGCTGAGTGCTGATGACATATGAATTACTATAGGTGGTTCTAGTGACCCATTTCCTGTAGTAATTGGTGGTAATATTTGATCGCTCTGTCTTTCCCCAAGAAATGAATGCTTTATTGGCTTTGTTGTGTTGTATGTTTTGTATTTCAGAATTGTGAAATCCTTCTGAAGGTTTTGTATTTCAGAATTGTGAAATCCTTCTGCTCTTTCTTCCATGCTCTGTGTGCTGTGCTGTGAAGTTTGAATAGGAATCACAACTTAAATGCATTTGCCATGCTTATAATTTCTTTCAAGAGATCACATAGATGTCCCTAGGAATTCAGTGTTCATAGCATATTGTCGGATGTTCTATATAATTTTTAATTCTGTGCCAGTTTATAAAATAGTATATACAAGGGCATGTATGTAAGTAATATCATTTTCAAATACATTCTTTTTCTTATTGGTATCCCCTAGAAGTAAAAATTTGGAAAGATAATTATACGACTAGAAAATTAAAGGAAAATAAGTGGTACAGTTAACATTTATGAATGGCTTTTGTAAGTGGTCATGGTCCATTATGTGATTTTTACAATCTTGTTTGTCCCTGTTTTAATAGCGCATTTTATAGTGCAATTAGTGATAAAAGCAGCAGATATCAGAGACACTAGACTTATGTATTGTAAAATATATTGCTTGTGAACCTCCTCAGTCTTGTAGCAGTGGTAATTGTTGCCTGGCCTACAAGGAAAACAATTATAGAAGGGGGAAAGGCTTAGGAAGCTGAGGCTGCGGGAGGGTAATCACTTTATGAAAAATGTATGTTGGCGGGACCATTAGGGATTTCTCTAACTATTTTCTCATGTTGAATCTGAGGCTCCTTCTGAGGGGAATATTTAAAGAGCTGTCCTCTGGATGGCTTTCTAATCTCAGGAGAAATAAAACCCACCCAAAGTTTAAAAAAACAACACATAAGTAAGAGTATCTCAGTGGTGCAGAACTGACCCTGGGATACGGGAACTACTTTTATTCATGGGTCTCTCAATGGAAAGCAAAACCTCCATGGGAATACTCCATAGAAAGAGTCCTACCTTTTCCTTGTTAGACTAGGGTTAGCAATTGGGCTCTTTGGAGTAATACATATTGTATGTTGCTCATTTTGCTAATTATGCCAGACCTGTGTGGAACCTTGCAGACAAAGATGGGGAATTTACTTTCCTCTGATTCTTTTCTTTCACTGAAAGATTGAGAGGTTGTTAAGTGAAATTATTCTTCGTGACTGCCTTGAATTTTTGTAAGATGCATGTATTTAAACCCCTGTGTGTTTCTCTTATGACATATATCTTAATTTCCCTTGTCATGTAATAACTTATAGGCTTCTCTGCTTCTCCCCACTGAAATTCAGCCTGCTTGCAGGCAGGGCTTGTGACTTATTTATTGCTGTTTCCCTCATGACATCTGGTAGCAGCTGTGCAGTAAGTGTGTATTGAATTGGACGATGGGTAGCAGGAAGTGCTGTTAGCCTCTGCTTCGGCCCAGGTCTTCTCCTTTCCCTCACAGTTGATCGTCTTGGCTGCACAGTCAGGTCTGTTCCTGTTCGCGTGGCCTTAGATGTGGAATCTTTATTAATCACCTTTGCCCGCTGTTCAGTTCTGCATTCTCCCCTTCAGTTTTGTCCAGGCCTAACTCGTTCTCCTCTGCTGTCTTTCTGTTGTCAGTATCCCCACGCACCCTGCCTGATGTCAGCTAGACCCTCTCCTTTTCCATCTGGCTCTAGAGCAGGGTTGCTCAGCCTCAGCACTACTGATGTTTTGGGCTGAATAACTCCTTTTTTTTTCTTTACTCTTTATTTATTTTTGAGAGACAGAGAGAGTGTGTGCGAGAGCGCACACGAGTGGGGAGGGGCAGAGGGAGACGGAGACAGAGAATCCAAAGCAGACTCCATGCTGTCAGCACAGAGCCAGATGCAGGGCTCAAACTCACAAACCTGAACTGAAATCAAGAGTCAGACACGTAACCCACTGAGCTACCTAGGTGTCCCTGGATAGTTCTTTATTGTGTGTGTGTGTGGGGGGGGGGGGATGCCCTGTGGATTGTAGGGTGCTGAGAATCGTTGTTCCTCTACCCATCACATGGCTGTAGCATCCTCTTCTTCCTAGTCGTGACAATCAAAAATGTTTTCAGTTATGGCCAAATGTCCCAGGCGGGGCAGAATTGCCTCTGGTTTAAAACACCGCTCTGGAGAAAAGAAGATTGAGAAATGGTAGAGATCCTGCATCCTATAACCCATGTTTCTTTTCCTCTCCACTTGCCTCTTTAATCCCTCTCCTCTGAGGATAGTGAATCCTTCCCCAAACTTCTGTCTGCCCCCCTGTGGCAGAATTAGTTCTTATGTTCTCTTTCTGCTCAACACCTTCCTGTTCAGGCCTTTCCTTAAAACACTTTACTTTGTAACGGGTATTTTCTTTCTTTATGTCTGTCTGATTAGGTTTTGAGTTTTTTTTTTTTTTTTAATTTTTGATGTTTTTATTTATTTTTGAGAGAGAGAGAGACAGCCTGAGCAGGGGAGGGTCAGAAAGAGAGGGAGACACAGAATCTGAAGACAGGCTCCAGGCTCTGAGCTGTCAGCACAGAGCCTGACGCGGGGTCCGAACCCACAAACCGTGAGATCATGACCTGAGCTGAAGCCGGACGCTCAACCGACTGAGCCACCCAGGCACCCCTAGATTTTGAGCTTCTTGAGGACAGGAGCTGAGTTTCTCATATTTTTATTTTCACAGCTTTTATGTAATAGGTGAAGCATAGAAAATACACAGGAAATTTAATGTGAAATTAGTTTGGAGGTATGGATTGGAATCATATTGTGGAATCTGTTTGAATGCAAAGCTGAAGACTTACTTCCGTGGGTAGCAGTATGATATTGAATAGTCTTAAACGGAGACCTTTGTTTAAGAAATGGTTTTCCATGTCTGACATTTGTGTGCAGGACCTTTATTGTGGTGGGAAATGAATTGTGAGGCTGTTGGGTTGCTATGGTGAGAGGCAGTGGGGACTAAGATAGGATTAGGTAGAGGAAATGTTGAAGAGGGAGTGGCTTGGAAGCTGTTGTGTTGGTTGAATAATTAGGACTTCAGTAAATAGGGAAGAGTTGAGACCTGCAAGGTGATCTCAGAGCTCTAAGCCTGGTTGAAGGGAGAATGGCAGAGCTATTAACAGAAACAAACAACTCATGAATAGGCTTTGAGACTGGTTGTAATAGGAGACGTCTGCCTCTTGTTGGTGGTGTTGGGAGATAGAGTGTGTATAAGGGGAGCAAAGATCTTCCAGGAAGAAGTGGCATGATAGTGACATAGAGTAAGGATGGGATTCCACCCCCCAACCCCCAGAACATATGCTGGAATACAGAGCCTGGATTAGATCATAGTCCGTATTTTGGGATGCCTGTTATCATTAGAGTGTTCCACATATGCTGTCTTCCTTAATCTTACTGCAGATAGGTGAATTCATTATTATCATCCTCAGGTTTGCCAGTGATGAACCTGAAAGACAGATGGTTAGAACAGGGATTGGCAGGGCACCTGGGTGGCTCAGTCGGTTAAGCTTCCGACTTTGGCTCAGGTCATGATCTCACAGCTTGTGAGTTTAAGCCCCACATCAGGCTCTGTGCTGAGAGCTTGGAGCCTGGAGCCTGCTTCTGATTCTGGGTGTCCTTCTCTCTCTACCTCTTCTCCACTTGTGCTCTGTCTCTCAAAAATCAATAAATATTAAAAAAAAAAATAAGAAAACAGGAATTGGCAAACTTTTTCTATAAAGCACTAGACAGTAAACATTTTAGGTTTTGTGGGCCATTCAGTCTCTGATACAGTGATTCAGCCCTGCCATTGTAGTGTGAAAGCAGCCATAGACAGTAGGCAAGTGAATGAGTATGATTGGCTTCCAATAAAACTTAATTTACACAAATAAGCAATGGGCTGGATTGGCCTCTAGGTCATAGCTTGTTGAACCCTGGATCAGAGTATGGCATTGTTAACAGCAAGGTTATAGATACAGCTCTTTTATGGAATAGTCTTTGCTTCATTTTTGAAAAGCAGTTCAAAGGAGTGGTTAAGAAGCTGGGTTCTGGTGACAGGCATATCTGTGTTTAATTCTGTCCTGAACTTTCTGCCTGTGGGTGACCTTGGGCCAGTAACCTGCGATGGCCTAGGTTACACATATAATTGAAACCAAATTTTTTATAAAGGAAGCAAAGGTCAACAGTTGATCAGAGATGTGAAATAAGATTAAGACTTGTGGGGGATAAAAAGAGTGGAATTAATAGTTAGGGAAGTCATAGGTGATCATTAGGAGAGCTGCTTTGGTAGAATTAGTTGGGCCAGAAATCAGGGTACAAAGAACAAAGAATGAGAATAAGATAAAGTAGAGGTGGAGAGTATGGAAGATAGTTGCTTTTCGAGGAAAAAAGAAGTAGTAGCTTCAGTGGCTGCAGGGGTAAGAGCTGAGGTTTACTTTGTTAGGAACTCACTGAATGCTTTTGTTGGTGGAAGAGGTGGAGCCACATCAGAGGACATGATGTTGATAATAGAGTTAACTGGACAATTCACCCTGACTAGATGCTGTTTCCTTTTAACTGGCAATGACGAAAGGGAGGTGAATATAACCAGTGGAGACCATTGGAAGAGGAGCCAGTGGAAGAGATGAAGAGCAGGCTGTAGTATTTGTTACAAGGAAGGAAGGGGTTTTAATACCTTGAAGGAGAGCCATCTTTATTTTAGTGTCTCGTAACACCCAGCATAAGTCATGTAGTAGAGCAGGAGCTAGTAGATTTGCAAACTATAAATAACCAGTAAATTGTGGATAGCACCTGGTTGATATATGATGAATGCATGAATGAAAATATTAAGGAGATGGTCTGAGCACATCAGGTGATCTTTTTAAAAAAGTTTTATAATTTTTGAGAGAGAGAGAGAGCACGCATATGCGAGCAAGTAGGGGAGAGTCAGATTGAGAGATTCTCTCTCCCGTGAGATCATGACCTGAGCTGACACCAAGAGTCAGATGCTCAACTGATCGAGCCACCCAGGTGCCATTCAAGTGATCTTTTTGATGACCTTTCTCATAAAGCATTTGCCATGGACACTGGTTCTTGGTGAGGAGATCTTGGAGGATGCCTTGGGTCAGTGGGATGTTACTAGTGAAGCTAGAAAGGCTTTACTGCTGTGAAATTCATTTTCTTAGGCCTAGTGTGTACACTTTTCTATGTGGTGCCTTTATATCTTAGACATTGTGTACCAATCAGAGACACCCTATTTATTTTGAAAAATCACGAGGTTTAAGAAATTGAAAAATGACCAAGATGATTTATCTTCCGTGTTACATTTCTCTCTCTGTTGTCTAATTAGTCAAAAGCCTGGAAAAAAAAAAAAACGAATGGGCTATATTTGCAAAGGTCAGTAGCTTTGTATTCTGTGTAACTAGGTGAGAGAATGGAATTCAGAAGTCCGATAGAACCTGCTGAGAACATGCTCTGTGTTTTTTGCTTGCAAAATTCACTCTGAAAAATTTTTATACTGATTGAATTGACTTTATGATCCATTGTGAAAAGGGCACTGTAAGGTACAGACAGGGACAAGCCATGTGACGGCGTATACAGGATATGGGGCCTTGTCTGGTGAACCGTTTATGGCCTTAGAAAAATTTTTATGATATGTCTGACCTTTGAAGAATCAATTAAACTTGCTTAACATTCTGCTCCAAAACTTTAATGAATATTTGAATAGAGAATAAGAATACTTAGATTGTATATTTATTATATATTTATAAATATACATATATGTATATTTAGTGTTTGTTTTAAGTAGTTATGAGGGTAAACATCTTTGTCTAGCCTTTAATAAAGTGAAGGACCCTTAGGGAGCTGTCTAGTCTTAAGAGAACTAAGGAGTAAATGTCTATGACTGTGGGAGGAGAATAAACTTTAGTGAGTACCTGTGGAATGGGGGAGTCCCTTTAACGGGGACAATAATTAGAAACCAAGTGTGGATACTGCCTACTCCTGGGATGACATTGTATCCAGGGCCTCTCAGTAGCGCCGGATAATAGATGTATGTTTATACACACACACACACACATCTGTGTTCCTCTGTTTTCCTAAGTATATTAAATACCACCCGTTAACACTGTTACCTCCACGTCTAACCAAACACCAGAGTGTTTGCTATACTGTAATACTGTAACTTTCTTCTCCAGCTTCAGAAACCTCACTCCCTCGATTTTCAGTGTCTCTGTCTTCCTTGACTCACGATGGGGTTACATCCCAACAAGCCCATCGTAAATGGAAAATCTCTTAAGTAAAAAATGCATTGAATACATCTAACCTACCAGAGATCATAGCTTAGCTCAGCCACCCTTCACTGGGCTCAGAACACACTTACATGAGCCTGCAGCTGGGAAAAATCATCTCATACAAAGCTTATTTATAATGGTGTTAAGTATCTCCTGTAAGGTACTGAACACTGCACGGAAAGGGAAAAAACACAACAGTGTGGGCACAGATGGTTCTCAGTGTGTCAGTTGTCTGCACATCCCAGGTCCCTTTAAGTGTCCCACCTGAAAGCTTGTCACTCACAAAGGGAAAGACGTCCATTTCTTTTTTATCCTTAACATTGTCCCTCTTTTCACCTTCTTCTCTTAGGCTGTTATTGCTTGTGTTTATTCACTTTCAGTCTCTTTCAGTTTGAGGCTTCATTGCTAACGTGATGTTTTGTTTCTCATTCTTTGTGAGTTCAGTCATTTTCATTTCTGGTTTTTCTAATACTCATATGTTGTTCTTTCATGTTGAGTATCATTTTAAAAATGTCCGTCAGCTTGTTTAGAAATAGCACATTCATTTTTATCTGCTTTTTGAGCATGTCTATTTTTTTCTTTCTGGTTCTTAATTCTTTTTAATTATAATTTGACCTCAATACTTTTCTGTTGCTCACCACTCACTTCTTTTGTAAAAGGATTTTTCCTGGACTTTTTGAGTGATTACTTCAGATCATTTTTCTAACTTCCCAAACTCCCTTTCCTATTTTTCATGTGGTTTGGAAATATGGTGGCTCACTTTCTGAGCTCTCCTAACACCGCTCCTCGCCTCATGTTTTCAGGTGGGGGTAATTACCTGTCCGTTTTGATTGTGTGCTCAGTAGTTTCTCCTGGGGGCCTTTGCTGAAGGGACCCCTGATGCAGTGAGGTTGCCCGTGGACTGGGACTCCCACATGCTGGTCCCTCATACTTTGTTTTCGTGGCCCATGCGTTGACTTGCTCTTGAGGTGGGTAAACTTCTCCCAGGTTTAGCTGCTGTTTTTAAATGGACCCGTTCTGTTTTTCTGATAAGTAGCATTTTGGGGTTTTCTTGTCATATTTGCCACATACCTTGCCACTTCCCTTTCTCTGACCTACAGAAGTGCCTAATACCAGATTGACCTGGTAGCTGTTGGTGGGTTTTTCCATCCACTTGAATTTTGGGATTTGTGGATATATTGTGTCACCTTGTTTTGTTGAAATGTTCTCACTATTTGGGTTATTCTATCTAGTTGCTCTGTCTCTCTTTATGTGAGGATTTGGAAAAATCCAGTATCTATGCTTTCATCAGTTCCATGATCTTCTCCAGAATCCCTTTGAGTTTCTGTATTCTTGATGTTAACTGTAAAATTCAGTAATGAATTAGTTAAGGAGAAATTGTAATAAACATTTTTAAATCTTACTTGTGTGTTTATTATTTGAACTAGATGAGGCATATCTGTGATTGCATATATTGTCTCTATTCTGGATCGGTTGTGGGCTTTAACTTAAAGCTGTTATATGAGAACATCCTTAACCTACTGGCAGGTGACAGAGTCCTTCAGTCTGGAATTTTCTTCATGTATTGACCCACCCACAATTTCACAGCATAGTGGTTAGAGAGAATGACTTCAGTCTCTACAGTGANTTTTTGCCGCCACGTCCCTCTGTATTGTCTGTCAGTTGCTTTCTAAAAATTTCTAGAATGAAAATTTTAGAATTTAATGTGAATCTCTTGGTAAAGAGACTCCTTAAGGAATAAGCTTAAATTTTTTTTTGGAGCCATAAAAGTAACATGGAAAGATTTAGAGTTATTGATTAGGCACAGGTATATAGGTAAGGTGACAGGATCAATTTCTGAACGTACATTATTACGTTGCTATTATCACAAGTACCAGAAAGTACAAGAAAGTCAATGGAATCCAGCTGCCCAATCACCCTCCTCCTTCCCGCTTTTCCTCCTTCTCTGTCCTTCTTCCACAATCCACCCATCATATTACGTTGATCATTCAGCCTTCTTGCCTCCGTAAGAGTGGTTGAAGGTACATTCCTTTCACGTATTTGTGTCCTAATTCCGTTGCTGTCTCTTACTCTTTCCTCATCTTTACCTCCCTTTCATGGTCGTCTCACACACGTGAGGAAGTACACCGTGTACAGGTTGTGAGTGTGTGTGCTCGTCTCTGTGTGTGTGCTCAGGTACACTTGTATCGTGTGTGCGTGTTTCATGGAGTGTGGAATGAATGCTTTGAACATTTCCACCTCAGGTTATCTTTCCCCTAACTTTTTCTCCAGTTCAAGGGACACAAGTTTTAAATAATTATGAATACATTTAAAGAATAAAAGTAAACTCTCAGAGCTAACTAAATATTTAATTGAACTTAATATATTTTTTGATGATTACAGGATTTTTAGTTCTCCCTTTTTAAGGATCCATAAATTAGACATGACCGGATTTACTGTGATCACTGCATAACACCGTCAAATAATGACATACACAAGGGAGCTCCCCTTCTTGAAATGTAACAAGCCCTATGGCTCCAGTGCCTTATTGGCCCTCAGCCTTGCACATAATAGGTGTTCAGTGGATTTATGAATGGCATTCATAGGTCATATTAAATGTAATTCATCATGTTATTCTGAGCCAAGAAAAAAACAGTCTTGTTCTATGATGGTTTTAAATTCAGAACAGTTTTGTTTCTCCGTGGAAGTATATTAACAAAGCACACTATTCCTGAGAAGAAATTTAGGTTGTTGAATAATGTCTGTGAGATGCAGCAAAGGGGAAATTTCTTTTACCATCTCACATAATAAATCAAATGGCAGACTGCTGAGAGAATAGGAACAGTAGATAGATTTAACCCTGTGACCTTCTCAACAGCCAGATCTTTCTAGCCCTTGCGTATGATACTTTAATATTTAACTCTTACTTGGGAACTTGAAGGTATTTGGAAGTAATCTGATAGAAATATAAAGATTTGTAGCTAAGTATTAATGTGTTAGTACCTTGGGTAAGAAATAATTTTTTCTAATATGCTTGAAATAGCTGTTCTTTATTAGACTGTATAAAAGATTTTGAAACTTCTTGACTTTTATAGCCTCTGTTAGAAAATAATTGAATCCGTCTAGTTCAGTAAACATTTATTGACTACTAGCTACTGTGTTTGGCCCTGGAGAGCCAAAATGAATAAGACATGATATTTATCCTCAGGACATGTAAACAGATAAATACAAGGCAGTGGACTGAGTGAGTTGGCTGAGAAATGCAGAAGGTATTGCAGAGACCTGGACTAGCCTGAGGTGATCAGGACTGGCTTCTTGGAGGAGGAGACGTTGAAGGATGAGTAGAGTGTAGTCAGGTGATGGATGGAGGTGGGTTACACTGCGGTCTAGGATGGAAGATGCAAAAAGGGTGGTGGGGAACACCGTGTGTGTTCAGTGTTGCTGGAGTATAAGAGAGAGGAGAGGCAGGAAGTATGTGGAATGAGCCCGCTCTGTGCATACCGCGTGAAGGTGCTTAAACCTTCTCTTTTACCTCTGTGGGTTTCACACTTAAAAAAAAAATTAGCACTAGAATCCTTCCTTCAAAAGGAATTTTATATGAGAGCCAGTATGTGCAACAGAAATGGGGGGATGTAGGGGAGAGTTCGAATTCAAGAATTGTTTGTGAGTGCTATTTGGCAGGACCTGGTGATTAATGAGGTACAGGTGGTAAGCGACGTTGACTCACAGGTTTTCTGATTGGGTGGTTGGATAGAAATTGGCTCTCTCAAATGTGATATCGAATGTAGGAACTGGTTTTGTGGGCGATGATGGTGTGTTGCTGTGTATGTGATGGAGGAGCGCGGTGATGGGTATACAGGTTGCGGAATCTCCAACATACATGTGGTGCTTAGCACCATGAAAGTCTGTGACACTATTCAGAGGAATTAAAAGGGCTGAGATAGACTCTCAGGCTACTAACCTTAAGGTGAGGATGTGGAAACGGTTCTGAGGAGTGTGGGGGGAGCCAGGAGGATGTGCTGACTTGCAGACTGAGGGAACCGAGACTTTCAGAAGGGGGTAGAGAGTGATTCGTTGTAGCAGATGCAGTAGCTGTGCAGTATTGGGAGGATTGAAATGTGTTTGTCACTGAGGTCATCAGTACCCTTTTCCAGAAGGGTCTCCTCAGGATATTGGGGAGCACAAGCTGGATTGCCGTGGGTTAAGGAGTGAATGGGAAGTGTGGAAACAGAAGTAAATGTAGGATGGTTTTGAAAAGTATGATAAAGGAAAGAAGAAGAATAGCTAGAGAAAAATGCACGTTGGCAAGCAGATGGGAATGTTTGTGGATTAGGGTTAAAGAGGCAGCAGAGAGGACCATTCCAGATTAGGATGAGGGGGAGGTACTTGATGAAGCTAGGCTCCCAGGGGATGGCAGAAAGCAAAGGCAGAGGGAAGGAAGTTGGCTTTGACCTGGAAGAGGACTTTATTTTGTGGAATTGAAGGGACGGAAGACAGGCTGAGTGCCTGGTGGGTGTATTTTTCTGTGCATAGTGGATGCAAGTGGAATAGAGAACATTCCTAAAGCTTTCACGTTTCTCCAGGAAGTTACAGGTACGATTGTCGGGAGGGGAAGGGAATGAGAACCTGGATCGGGGCTTGATGAGAGAGAGAGATGGGGGAATGAGAGGGGAAGTGAAGAAAGAGTAAGAAGATCGACGGTGTTTGTAGTTGTAACAGGCTGTAACTAGCTGTAGTAAAAGGTATAGGAAAAAAGAGAAGGTAAAGTTTTTCACTGCTCTGAACCGCAGCTCTGTAATTCAGTGGTTAAAGGGCACTGAGGGTCGTTGTAAGAGATTGATGGATGTGATTAACCAGAGGTTCTGGGCTTGTTAGGGAAAGAGTGGGAAGGAAGATGAGGCTGACAGTTTGAAAAAAGTCGTGGAATCCAGGGACTGATGGCTCTATGATAATGGTTCCCACACTGTTGCAAATTAGAATTATCTGAGGATCTTTAAAAACCACTGGCGCCTGGCTCCCCCTCGTGGGCTTTCTGATTGAAGCGGTGTGCGTGCGGCCCGGTGCACTTGGAGCGTTCAAGTTCCCCTGGTGATTCTGAGGTGCAGCAGGGTGTGGACTGCTGCTCCAGAAGGTTGAAGAGCCTGCGTGGTGGAAGGTTTGGAACTAGAGAAGATTGTGATCGTTGTGGAGACACTAACACTGAAGCTTTCTGAGGTGAGGACATAGTCAGCTGAAGGGGACTGTGGTCAAAACAGCCAAGGAGTTGGGAGGGCAAGTCTGTCCTCTGTCTTTGGCACAGAAGACCCCGAAGCCCACTTTCCCAGTACTTCTGGTTTTTCAGCGGGTAAGAACTCTGAGAAGAGGGGGCAGTGCCATCTGGCAGGCTGCTTGGGGAATCGGGATTAGGTGTCTCATGTAACAGTAAGACTCAGACATGTCTTACTCTTGTCTTTGGAAAATAACAGTGCAGAAACACTGTTGATGCAAATAAAAAACCCAAAACAAAGTGATGAAACTAATGGGAATTTGTTTAAAAGCGAGAATAGCAGCAGTTGAAAACCAGCACTTATGATGTGCTGATATCAAAACCTCTCTTTTATGGGAAATTCATATGTTCATATGCAGTAGAATGTTTGTACCAATGCTCTGTATTTCATGGTTGTTTGACATCTAAATTCAGTGCTGACATTCTAGAATGCTGTAGCCCTATACTAACTTCAAATTATAAATAGCAAAAAATAAACATAGCACCTACAGCATCATTAGCACATATAACCACAGGTAACTCACTTTATTACTAAGTGATTCTGTGTTTAACATTGTGTCATTTGCCCTCTGACTTTGAATCCTTTTATATCCATTAAGAGGGCCCTTGCCTACCTGGGGTTGCAGACCATAAGTTGAAAATCACTGACCTGTGTGGATGGTGAAATCTCCCAGAATGAGGGATGGCCATCAGGGCTTTGAGCCAGTGACAGTGATTTTAAAGTTTAAAAAAAACTTTCAGATATGACATTCATAAGATGATTTATATGGTGTGGTGTTGAGGCCCTAAAATTAACCTTGGATGGAAATACATGAATCAGCCAGTCATCTCAGGGAGGCAGTTTATTGCAGTGTCCAGGGGTGGAGTGTACAACTGGCCTGTAGTGGTTGTGGTTGGAATTCTATGCCGTGCTCTCAGTAGCCCGGAATAGACTAAGTGTATCCAGACATCTTTCCGTGGTCTTCCACACTTCTCTGTCTTAGCTTGTGTGAAGATCCCTGTTTTTCTTAATCACACTTCACACCCGGCAGCAATCAGCCTTGGTAAAGGTGTTATTTTCTCAGGGCAGCGGATGGGGATGAAGGGAAGAGGTAGAAACAAGAAAGGCAAAGAAAAAAGGAGGGGATTTTCAGTGCAAATCAGGACTTTAGTTGTCCGGAGTGCGATGTAACTCGGTGTCTCCAGTCTGTATTTTGATAAATGTACTTGCTGGTTGCAGGGGCCTGGAATGCCAGTGTGCCTCCCTCGCCCCCTTTCCCTGCCTTCCCCTGGCTGTGGCTCCCACTCACCCGGCTCCCTCCCAGCCCTCTCCTGAGCCTCCGTTCTGTGACCACTGTCCCCGCGGAGGCCCCTGAAGTTTTCAGGGAATGCTGTCCAGTCCAGCGGTCACTTGTATCTTCTCTGATCCTCCACCACTTGTGTTTATGTTTCTTTCTTGGTACTAATTTTTTTGTACCAATACAGGGAAACAAGGAGATCTGTCTGTTTACATGTCTGTTTCTGTGTATCAGAGTTTGTTAACTTCAACGCTGTTGACATTTGGGGCTGGGTAATTCTTTGTTCTGGGGACTGTGTCATACAACGTGACGTGTTTAAGCAGCATCCCCAGCCTCCACCCACTAGATGCCATTAGCGCCCTCTCCCAGTTGTGACTCACAGTGATGCGTCCAGACGTTGCCAAGTGTCCCTTGAGGATGAGGAGTAAGTCACCTCTGGCTGAAGGCTGCTGCTCTGTCAGACTGAGAGCTTCTCAAAGGGCTATTCGCTCTTCCTCCTTGTAATTCCGGCTCCTGGCACAAACTGTCCATTGAATCACTGTGAAGAACCCAGAATTTAAGGTCGATTAATATGGAGGGGATTCACGCTACCCTCCTCCCCGTCTCTAGAATCTCTGCAGACCTAATGCCGAGAAGCCCTTGATACTTACAAGCAAATGTCTGGCAGATACCAGAGGACCCTGACTTCTTCCTCTGTCTTAACCGTTGATTAGCTACGGGACCCGTGCGGCTGACTGGCTTGCCTTCTAGCTCCCATTTGTTTTCAGCTTTAAAGTGGAGGTAATAAGGTTGTAATGAAGTCAAATGGACACCATGTTTTAACACATTTATCACAATAGGTATTCACATGCTAGTTTAATAATCTCGATTGAACGATTGATTTCATTCGTTGGGCACACCTGGAGCGTGTACGGTAAGCTGGGCCCCGCGCTGGGATGGCTGGCGAGTCCATGAATCACGTCCACACCCTGCAGGCCGTCGCGTCGAGTTCCTGCTCTGATGCGGGAGGCGAGTGCGCCGTTCATTACGGTGCGCTTTATGTTACCCGAGGTGCGAACCAAGCGGGAGAGCGTCCTCAGGAGAGGACTGGCCTGCTGAGGCGTCGGGAAGAGCGTCTTCTCCGAACAGAGTCGTTCGTGTGCAGGTTTGGTGTCAGGGGGCAGAGTGGGAAGAGCATCCCAGCAGAGAGAACGCCGAGGGCAGCTGACGGGCGGCGCGTGCCGAGGCCTGCAGCGGTGGGGGAACAGGGTTCAGGATCTACTGGGTTAGAATCTACTTGATGTGAGTATTTCTGAAATCTGAGATTGCTCGCCACTGGGACCCTGGGTGGATGAAAGCCGTTTTCTTGTCTCCTGTTCGTTTTGCCGTTATTACTCTTAGCTTTTTTTCTTAGCCGGTTGGCAGGAAATGCTCTCATTTCCATTCATTCTCAAATGTGTTAAGGGTTTGGAATACCCAGGAGGATGTGTTAGACCCGGAGCACTTTTTTTTTTCTTTAAACAGTTTTCCCCCCCCTTTTAACAGTTCCTTTAATTGGTTTAGACTTTTCACGCGTGTCTTTAACATTCGTTTGAGATAAAATGAGCTGGGTTTTATTAGCCCTATTTTACCAGTGAAAAGAATACTGTTTTGTTACTTGTTTGCTGTTTGCAACATCTCTCTTTTATTTAGAAGACAGAAGAATCAATACAAGCGGCCTTAAGTGATTCATACAGAGGTTTGTCTAATGGGGGACTGGGGTGCCCTAGCGCCCAGGGCTCTTGGACTTTGGTGACTTGGCCCTTTGGGAACAGTTACAACTCAAATCTCTTTTATGCAAGTGTTGTGGAACCTTAATGTGTTAATCTTCTAATCTCCTAATATATTAATACCATTTGGATATTATTATTATTCAAACATTATCCAGTAAGATGTGGCCTGTAGAAATACCTTTAGAAGGTATTTTCTCTATAAAAGGTATGACCTAAGTGTTTATATTTAATACTTATACTTAACTTTTGAGTCATTTACATTTTATTTATGTCATGTGAAATAAATTATTGTATAGTATCAAACCTTAAGACCTCTCAGTAGGTTAAATATCCCTTTTGGTTTATGCTTATTAATATACTTGTTAGTGAAAACACATAAACACTTATTAATGAAACCAAAATAACATCATCTGAGTATATTGTCATCCATGCCTTGTCATAAAATCTCCTTTCCAAAATCAAATATTTAAGATAGTATGTTGTTTAATTGTAACTTAAATGGATGCTCTGAGAAAGAACAGTTAACCTTGTTAGTGTTAAGTAACAGCAATACGACAGCAGAGGGCACCAGATATCCATTTCAGTCTTAACACATAGTCTTAATCCTTTCCACTTCCTCCCTCCCTCCCTTGCTACCGTTTTCCTAATACAGTTGACCCTTGAGCGGCATGGATTTGCCCCATAAAAATCCATTTATATGTGGATTTTTTAAAATACATACGGTATAGTACTGTAAATGTATTTTCTTATGCTTTTCTTTTTTCTAGCTTTATTGTAAGAACACACTATATAATACACGTAACCTACAGCATTTATTAATCGACTGTTTACGTTGTCCGTAATGGTCAACAATAGGCTATTAGTAGTTACGTTTTGGGGGAGTCAGAAGTTACACTTAGATTATCTGCTGTGTGCAGGGAGGAGGGGGCTCAGTGCCCCTCACCCCCATATTGTTCAAGGGTCAACTGTACTTAAAATCATGAACATTAAAACCATATGTGTTTATAAGAAACAATGGGGTTCTCCCTTAGCTAATTTTACATTTCTGAAACACATTAAGACATCAGTGTGTTTTTATTCATTGAATCTTTCGCATTTAACATTATGCCTCAGAATTTTCAGAAGTTCTTTTAAAATTCTTTATTCGATAGAATATCCTATCCATAATCAAGAATAATTTTTTTAAAGTTTATTTATTTTGAGAAGAGGGCAGAGAGAGAGAGAGAGAATCCCACGCTGTCAACGCAAGCTCCCACATGGGGCTTGAACCTCTGAACCATGAGATCGTGACCTGAGCTAAAATCAAGCGTCGGACACTCAACCGCCTGAGCCACCCAGGTGCCTCTAAAATTTTTAAAAAAATTTTTTCCTACCAAAATATTCTTAGGTAATAAACCAGTTCTTTATATCATACTTAGGAAATTAAAAAAATATTTAGAACATGCATTAGAAATGACACATAAATAATTATTTTGTAAAATGTTATATAAGTATAATTATACATACATATACATACATAATTACATATTTTTCCTATGTTCTATTTTAGGACTCAGTATTGATATTTATAGAAATGTGTGTATGTTATATGCACAGTAATCAACTTTAGGTAGAAATCTGGACTATTTTGTATTACAGATTGGACTCCATGTTTTTTCCAGAAAAAAAATAAATTATTTTACTAGGTAACCTTAGAAATAGTCCCAAAAACTATGATGCTAAAATACGGTTCAGAAATACGTAAGTTTTTAAATCAGAACCATTGAAGTGAATGAATGGTGCAAGGGTAAAGTTATTGCTAGTGTTCTAAATTTCTGGATAAAAGGACAGCTGCTCAAAATACCATCATAACATTGGTTTTAGGGGAACAAAGCTACCAGATATTTCAGCTGACTTGATTTAACCTAGCATATATTGAAGTCTAGAATGATGACAATGTTAGATAACAAGGATGCATCAATGTTTTCTCCTCTGCGGATTGTAAGTTGTTTTCTTGTTGCGGGAGCC
>NW_027532203.1:9520616-9532976 GCF_008692635.1 Crocuta crocuta | reverse complement strand
GGGGGGGAGGGTGCTGCTCATGGTGTGCACATGTGCGCATGTGCTGAAAACGACCCAGGCTCGAATAAAGATCAATCTCCTGATCATAGTTCTGTCATTTTCCTTGGGTTTTTCACTAGAGATACAGTTTTACCTGCTACCCTTAATGTGATTGCCAGAGGTTCGCTTTCAGTGATGAGCAAGCAATCCAGTAATTTTTTCCTGTTGCCGCGTTTCCGTAATATTTTAAGTCCGTTTCTTTATTTAATACTTGAAATTGCTAAATGTGTATTTTCCCCGTACAGATACCCATAACATTGTTATGTTTCATTGTAAGCGCTTACAATGAAAATGTCAAATATATCTATTTTACTAGCTTTTTAAGCATGTTGTGTGTATGTATTTTGCTTTTACCACTGAGTTTTACTAGCAACTTTGAGACCATTTCATTTGTGTATACTTTATAATTTAGCTTTTCTTGTTGCCCTTTTTCAGGTAAGTTTTGAAATTATTGCCTTGGGTACAAAGGCTTTATTTCCTTTCAAGCATCTTGCATATAATAGAAACTCCACAAATATTTGTTGAATCTAATCTTCTGCCGTGATAATGTAAAGTGAATCGCGAGCACACATTTCACATGTTCTTAATAAAGGTGGCAGGCAGAGCACGCGTACTAAGGTTCCTGTTAAAGAATTTCCGGGACTAGGTAGCCTATGTGGGAAATTGTTACGACTGTAAGATGATGAGAATGAATTACTTTGCTCTAGATATGTATATCTTATGATTAAGCCAAGGGACCCTTGGAGTTTGATAGATGTTTCTGTTCATTTTCCTTCAGCTAATCTTCATGTGACATATTAGAATATCAAACATATCCGTGATCAGCTCCTCCATCTCCAGGCACTTAGCTGAGTCTCACCCTCGCAACTTTGCTGGGTGTCTATATTTTATTGTAATAAGCCTTTAAGTCCTTAAAATCCGATGTCAGGTATTACAGGTCATATGCGGGACTTAGGGGATGAGTCATTTTCTCCTTCTTTCCTTCCGTCTCCCTCTGTTCCCCTCTGCTTTTATAATTGCTTTCTTCTTCTCTTTTCCCCTCTTCTTCTGACTGTGGATTGCTCGTAGGTACAGTTTTTGCAACAATGACACGATCAGCAGCACTGAGAGGTTGTGATAAGAGGAGATGCAGACAGTGACGTCCAGATATCATGGTACCAGACCCTAGATAACCTTTCAATGGTCCAAGCACATGGGCTGTCTGCAGGCACACCTTCTGGAATGAGACAGTCCTGGGGCGGATCTCGGGGTGCTGAAAGGGGCACATAGATGGTTGACATCAGAGGAAAGAGCTGAAAAGCTGATCTGGTGTCCTCACTCTTGCCTTCTTTCTTCTTCAAGCCACTCTTGCTGCCTCAGTAATTTCCTTAGCAAACATGTTTGACCTTATATTCTTTGGTAGTAATGATCTTTCTTTCTCCTATTTTGTATTTTGAATTTTATAGGTCTTTACTGGAAAGACAGTATTTACTCATGTACTGTGGTGGGCTCTTGGTATTACCTGATGTTGTCACTACCTATTCCCTCATATATTGTGCCATGTCTGTCTAACTAATGTTAATATAAGATGATATTTTACCTTTTTCCCTGATATATTGAACCCTGAAGCCTAGCATAGTGCCTGGGCCATAAACAACAATTTAGTAGCTATGAGTATTAATAATAATTTTCCTCTCAATAATATGTTAGGTATAACCTATTACAAATAACTTTATGTATCATTCAAATTAATGTCAGTGGGTACAAAGCATTAAGCATAGTGTTTGGCATGACACGCAGCATTTGAAAAACAAATAGGAAGTACAGTGGTGTTAGGAATAGAAGGGTAATGTACACATTCCTCAGCCCAGCGCACCTTCTGCATTCTCAGTACTGTTGCATACTTTTATCTTCCCTCATCTGCTTGGCTTCTGTTTCCTCCTAATTCATATTCATGACTCTGATCTTGCTTCTTTTTAGCCAACATTGCTGGTGGATTAACATTTATGAAATTAAATTTGGTCATGTTATTCTACTCTTTTAAAGGCTTTCGATGATAGTTCTCAAACTTTACTGCATCAGTAGTCTGGGGCTCTCATTAGGCAGGTTCCAGTCCATTCTGGTCCATTCATACTGATTCAGGCCTGGTATCAGGCCCCGGAACCTGCATTTCAACAAGTGACCCTGATGATTCTGAGAGAAGCACTGCTCTAATGACCCCTGAGCCTACAAGATCAAGTTCAACAGCCTCAGTCTGAACCTCTGAGCACTCAGTGGACCCCACCCCTTGCCTTCTTCATCTTGGTCATCTGTGGTCTCATCAGTATCCATCCTGTGATGCGTCGTGCTTTTGTCCTTTGTCACATTTTGCCATCTTTCTGCCCTTTCATGTAGTTCAAGTCACCCCTTTGGAGAGGCCCTCTCTGGGCACCCAAGGTGGACTTGATACTTTCTCTGTTGTCCCTTATCGTCCCTTGCAGTCCCCTTTCTTCATGGCACCATTCTTACTATATTGTCATAGTAACATCACAACAAAATCATCTTACTTGTCTTTGTATCTCCAGTGTCTTGCACAAACGTACGCAAATGCATAATGAATGAATTAAATACAGGATTGAAAGTATTGAGAAGTATTGATTTTTTTTTTTTTTTTTTACAAATAGTTTATTGTCAAATTAGTTTCCACATAACACTCAGTGCTCATCCCCACAAGTGTCCTCCTCCATGCCCATCCCCCCTCCCCCCCTTGATTTTTTTTTTTTAATTTAAAAAATTTTTTAAGGTTTATTCCTTTTTTGAGAGATGGAGAGACACAAAGCATGAGTAGGGGAGGGACAGAGAGAGAGGGAGACACAGAATCTGAAGCAGGCTCCAGGCTCTGAGCTGTCAGCACAGAGCCTGATGTGGGGCTTGAACCCATGGACTGCGAGATCATGACCTGAGCTGAAGTCAGACGCTTAACCAACTGAGCCACCCAGGCGCCCTAGAGATAGTCTTGATTTTTTAAATTCATCTTTTGTATAATATAAATTTATATTACTTATGCTCTGTAGGATCTTAAGCTGTGATGTAGAAATAATATTTATTTTTTACCTTCCTTTGAACATTATTCAGTTCAGAACAGAGGTTTAAACAAAGGAGGCAGAATCAGTAATAATTATGGAAATAATTTTTGTAACAGCAGTCACTTGAGACTTTTTAAAATATGTTTTTCAAGGAAAGTATAATTGACATACAACATTACTTTAGTTTCATGTTTACAATGTGGTGATTTGATATTTGTGTATATTGTGAAATGATCACCACAGTAGTTCTAGTTAACATCTGGGAAATACTTCTTGAAGAATGGGAACATAGCACCTGAGGGACTATGGGGAGAATGAGAAGAGAGCGTCATCCTGGCATGCGCAGCGCACAGGTACAAGTGCTTGAAACTGCATGGTTCTGGAAGGTACAAGTGGTTTAATTGGGTTGTGGTAGAAGATATAGGGGTTGTGGTTAGAGATGAAATTGGAGGAGCAGGCAGTAATATATTTTGGGGGATGTTTAGTGCTTGGCAGAGAAGTTTTTGCTGTGCAAAGATTGTATCTTTGGGTTACAAGGTACTTTTGAAGCCCCTTCAGCTAGAAAGTAACATAGTCCGATGGGAGAAGGATTGAGAAAGAAGAAAGACCAGTTAAGGGGATTTGTTATAATTTTATGATAGAAGAGTAGATTAACAATTTAAAAATAATTTTATAATGTTCTTTGTTCATTCTGCCAGGTACTCTGATCAGGTTACATAAAATGAGTAAGACATAATTAGTTCCCACAGAGTACAAGAAAGTGTAAATATATACAACAGTTCTATCAATATAGCCAAGAAGTACACATTTATGACGTATAGTAGATATAAAATGTTATGGGAACTGAATTCATTGAGAACTAACTTTCCTTGGGAGAATTAGGGGCTTGGTGGAAGAGATGGGATTAGAATGGAACGAAGAAGAATATTTTGGGCAAAGGGATTAATTAAAAGGATTAATGGAGGAGGAACCATGGTTATAGTGCTAGAGCCTATTTGTTAAAGCTGGAAAAGTACTCAGTATCAAACCGTAATGAGCCTTGAATATTGTGCTGAAGGATTTAGTTTCTAATTACGAAAATAATGTATATTGACTATATACCACTTAAGAAATATAAAAAAATATATAGGAAAAATATTCTATAATTCCATCACGAAATGCTATTACTAACATTTTCATGTATTTCTTCCCCGTGTTTCTCACCATGCTCAAATATATACTTAAGCATTAAAGAAATGAAATCAGGGGCGCCTGGATGGCTCAGTCGCTGTGTCTGACTCTTGATTTTGGCTCAGGTCATGATCCCAGGGTGGTAGTTTTGAGCCCCGTATCAGGCTTCTTGCTGAGCCTGGAGCCTGCTTGAGATTTTCTGTCTCTCTCTGTCTGTTCTTCTCCGACTCATGTGTGCCCTCACTCTCAAAATACATAAATTTAAAAAAATGAAATCAGAACCATACTCTGTGTGTGTGTGTGTGTGTGTGTGTGTGTAATTTTATCTCACTTAAAATTGGAACAGGAGATTTTGTCATGTGGTTAAATGTGCCCAGAAAGCATGATTTGTAGTGATTGCAGTATTTATTCTATTATATGGCTACCCTTAAATTATTTACCTGTTTCCTTATTGTTAGATTATTTAGGTTTCAATTTAAAATAATGGCTCCCATTTCACCAAGCATCTTTGTACATCAATCCCTGTCTGTATTTCTGACTCTGTAAGATCAGGTTCTGGAAATAACTGCACTGGATCAAACAATCTAAAGGGCTTGCAATGTGTTTTGCCACATTGCTATTCTAGAAAGCTCCTGTTTAAATTCATGCCTGCAGTATGTGGATTTGACTTCACTGTACTCCTAGCTAAGTAGTTTTTAGTGTTTATGTGTGCTAATTTTATAAATGGCATCTTGTGGTTAATTTTAACGGTTATTTCCCTGACAACTAGTTTGAGCTGGTTTTTTCCTATATTTATTGACTCTTTGTTTCTTTCATTGGGAGTTGTCCTTGATCTTTACCATATCCTCCCCCTCCCTCTTTTATTTGGGCATTAGTATTTTTCTTCCTAATTTTAAGAAATATTTGTATAGATTGTAAGTCTATCAGTCTTATTTTTGGCACACTTTCCTATTTCATGCCTTTTGCTTTTATAGTAGTGAATTTTAAATTTAGGTATGTTTAGAAAGCCCTTTCTCATCTTGAGATCAGATCTCTCCATCTATATTTTGACTTTGTGTTTAATCTGTTTTTTCCATTTCTCTTCATAACCCATGTTAGTGGCAGTTTTTTCTGCAGAGTGATGTGATTGGATTTGTGCTTCAGAAAGAAGTGTTGTGCCTCCACGGAGGTGGATTGGAGTAAGGAGAGACTAGGGGCAGCGAACCCTGCTGAGAGGAGAAACTAAGGGTCTGCACGTGAGGATGCACTGGAAGAGGAATGATTCTCCACTGATGGCCTGGGAAGTACTATGGGTACAGTGACAGGCTGGACATCAGCACATATCGAATATGAGGTGCTGCTGTGGGACATCTAGATACAAGCAGTTGCAGATGGAGGATTAAAACTCCAGGAGGCTGGTCTGGCTGATGATGGGTATTAGGGCGCCACCTGCATGCAAGTGTTTGTCCTAATGTGGAAGGAAGGATGAGTCTTCAAGGCAGTGGTCTTCACTGAGACTTGCTTCAAAGCAGTGGTCTTCACTGAGAAGGGTGGTCAGAATTCGAAGGCTCACCCGGAAGGTATTCTCCAGGAAGCTGGGAGAGGTGGCTTTTTATTTTTGTTGTCCATATTTTCGTTCTCACTCAGCCAGCAAAAATAACAAGGAGCTCGGGGAGGAGTGGGACTGAGAGTTGCCTTGGATTAGCCTGCTACTTGTCATGTATCTGGCTGAAAGGGGCAGTTTAAGTTGGGGGGAGATCAGTAGGAGAGGAGCATGGTCATAGGATAGCACAGTTTTTTAGAGTCTGAGTAGACTTGAGCTTTGTCTATTGAGGGAAAAGAATCTGAACAGGGCGAGTGTGAAGGTGAAGTAGAAAAAGGTGGAATTTGATGGTACAGCCTAGGTGAGTAGCCATGAGTCATAAGTAGACTCTTCTTTCAGGTGGACCAGTAGTTCATTTCCAGAGATAGAATTTGCATAGAAGTTATTGCAACTATTTTTAATCTGTTCTTTGAGTAAAACAAAAGAAAACAAAACAAAACCTCCCTGCTTCAATAACAAAATTTTCTTGTTTTAGAAACGGATAATTTTATAATTATTTCAGTATAAAGTCCTCATATAAATTCATATCTTTTACATGCTGCTGATTAGCAAAGTTTGCGTGTTACTTTTAATGATAGAGGTACCTAAAAAGACAGTTTGATAAGTATTCAAATTCCTCTATTTATTATCCAGTAATGAATGTATGAAATTAAACACTTTATATTGTAACCGTTTTTTAAAAATGTTTATTGCAGGGAAATTTACCTAAATATTCTCATAACTCCCTGATGGTTCAAGCAATAAAGACAAACCTAACAGACCCAGACATACATGTGCTTTTCTTTGATGTGGAAGCGTTGATTATTCAACTCTTGACTGAAGAAGCCTCTAGGCCGAATACCGCGCTTATTTCCCCAGAGAATTTGCAAAAAGCATCTGGCAGTTCAGACAAAGGGGGCTCTTTTCTAACTGGAAAACGAGCAGCAGTTCTCTTCCAACAAGTGAAGGAAACTATCAAAGAGAACATAAAGGAACATCTCCTTGATGATGAAGAGGAGGATGAGGAGATAATGAGGCAGAGGAGGGAAGAAAGCGACCCAGAATATCGGGCCAGCAAATCTAAGCCATTGACCCTGTTAGAATACAATTTAACGATGGACACTGCAAAACTGTTCATGTCCTGTCTTCACGCCTGGGGTTTAAATGAAGTTCTGGACGAAGTCTGTCTCGATCGCCTTGGAATGCTAAAACCCCACTGCACAGTATCTTTTGGTCTCTTGTCGCGAGGAGGTCATATGTCATTGATGCTTCCTGGTTATAATCAGCCTGCTCGTAAACTATCACATGGGAAAGCGGAAGTCGGAAGGAAGCTGCCAGCAACTGAGGGCGCAGGAAGGGGAACTTACGGAGTGTCCCGAGCCGTCACCACACAGCATCTCCTGTCTATCATATCTTTGGCGAATACGTTAATGAGTATGACCAACGCAACATTTATTGGTGATCATATGAAGAAGGGTCCTACCAGGTGTGGACATGATAGTCTGATTGTATTATCACGTTCAGAAAAAAAGAAACTTTTATTTTTCTCACTGTTTATTTTTATTTTGTTGGCTCTGCCCACCTTACCATTTTTGTGTCATCTCAGTGTTTCCCTTTAAATTATAAAACACAATATGTGTGATTTAGAGCAGGACAAAATTACACAGTTTAACCTTCACTCAGCTATATGACATAGCTCTTTAAAACAAATTTTGGAATGAGAACGTAGGTATCAGTTAAGCTTTAATACATGAATTATAGACTGACTCTTCGGTAAGTATAATCTTGGAATTGTATCTACTTAAAGTTTGCATTGACATTTAATTCATAATGTGTATTTGATTGAAACGCTGCTTCTCTTTGTGACACCTATAATGAATGATAGGTGTTCAGTAATTGGCCTCAGAATTTTGTGAGTAATCAGAATTTTTCAGTTGGAAAAGAGAAAACAGCTCTTACTTGTAGGAGAGTATTATTTGAGTATTTCACGAATGCCTAACCTGATTTGCTATTACCTATTTTCAGAAGTCATGAAGATAGCTTTGAACTGGTTTTATTTTACTTTATAGAGGGTTGATCATATTGAGAATTTTAAAAAATCGAATACTTAAGTAGTACTTATCTTGTAACTGGTTCTGTTGTAAGTACTTTATAGATACTTTCTCATTAATGCTCTTAACCCTATAAGGTAGGTACTTTTATTATCCTTTTACTACAGATAAGAAAACTGAGACTTACAGATAAGAAAACGGAGACTCAGAGAAGCCAAGTTATATGTCCAGGTCACACAAGTAGTTAAATGGTAGAGCTGGAATTCCAAATGAGACGGATGGCCTCTGAGTCCAAGACTTCTCATGCCTTACTTCTTTTTTCAGATTTTAAGGATGAATTTAAACTCAAAGTATTGACTGTTCCACGAATTCGTTTGGACCAGTGATAGAGGGAAGGTTGAAATCTCAGCATGTTAATACTGAAGAGTAAAGGACTAATTACGATATTTCTTTGTCAATGGTAGCACATTAAACTATTCATAAATATTCCTTAAACTAGCATAAAGCATAAATTGTAGTTGTAAAACTTTTACTTGCTATTTGCTAATCATTTAACATTAAAATTTGAAAAGGAAAATGTTAATCGGTACAAAATAGGGAAAAAAACAAGTTTTTTTCAACAGTAAATTGAAAATGGTCTGTATATATTTGTTTTGCAATTCATTTGAGACTAGGAAGTTTAATACTTTAAATGGTTTCAGAAATATGAAAATATGAAAGTATATATACATATATTTTCTTCTTTTTAAAGGCCACCTCGACCAAGCACCCCAGACCTTTCTAAGGCAAGGGGTTCCCCTCCAACTTCCAGTAATATTGTGCAAGGACAGATTAAACAAGGTAAAATTAAATCTTATTAAGTAATTGACCTGACATTTCAGCTGTAGAAACTCAGGAGGCATAGCTAATGTATAATCATAACATTTTGTTTGTCTCACATTGTTAAAAGAGAGAAAAGTTGTTATATTCCAGATGTAAATGTGGATAATTAAGATGTCAGTTAAAAATAAATCAGGTTTATTTAGAAATTGATAAATGAATGTATTTCACATAATTTTATTGTACTATCTTTGACCTAATTTTTATGCATTGGGGCACCTTAACTTGACAACACTAGTGTGTTAATTGTGTATGCTCAGTTTAAACAGCGGTACCTATTTTTAAACTACATTTAGAAATGTTTAAATTCACATTTTCATACTGTAGCTCTTCTGCTGTTTGCCAGTAGTTCATGCCTTGTAATCCACAAGTGGAAATCCTTTCTTTGTATTTACATTATTATATACCTTAACTTTTGTCTATAGCTTTCTTTTTCATTAGGAGGTAGAAATGAACATTGAATTTCTCTTCCATTATTATCTTTTATATTCATTTTAAGAGTAGCGAATGAGGCAACCAGAGATGGGGGTCCGGTCTGTTTAGAGAGCCTCCCTTCAGGCCCAAAGTTAATGCTGGCTCTCTCAGAATGTGATAGAAGTGAAGAAGTGAGCAAGAGATGGGATGCTGAAGGTTCTACTTGTAAATGCTGTCTTTCAGGGTCTTCTTTTTTCCATAGGTTTTGTCTTGTTTTGTTTTTTAGGTTTTAAAGAGTCCGTGAATAGTTCTACAAGATTTGTTAGCTAAACAATAGACCTCCAACTTTTTATCTACAATTTATCCCTTCCAGAGGACAAGTATTTTTTTCTCTCTTATTTGGTATTTACTATCTTTAAATATATGCTTGAGTTTTGGTTTTAGGCACTTGTCTATTGACTTTTCATTATGGAAGAGAAGCTCCCATATTCTCCCTCCCGTCCTTTATTCCAACCCTACGTGTTCACCCCTCTTGTTGCCCTTCCTCTGATTAAACTTGATATAAACTATTATAAAATAACTGTATGTTATAGAAAAGTTTTGGTTGGGCAACTTTATACTTGTGTATTATGAAATATATGTACAGAAAAGTGCACAGAACAGAAATAAATCTGGCTCCGTGACTCCTTTTACATGCTAAACACTCTTGGACCTGTGTCCTTGGACAAGAAATCGAACTTTGCCAGCATTCCAGAAGTTGCTGGCATGTTCTGTCCCAATCATATGCCCCCTTCCAAAGGTCACGACTATCTTGCCTTTGGGAAATTCCGTCTTTTCTTTCCTGTATAGTTATACTCCTCTAAGTTTAAATCCCTAAACACTATAGCTTAATTTTTCCTGTGTTTTGAATTTTACATAAATTCAGTCAGGCCCAGAATTATGTATTTTTTTGTTTGGCTTCTTTGTGGGATTTATCGATGATGTTGCATTTGACTAAAGTTTATTCATTTTCATCATTCATTTTTATTGGAGTATTGTATTCTGTTGAATGAATAGACCACAGTTTCTCCATCCATTTTCCTGTCAATAGACATTTGAATTATTTCCAGTTTTTGTTTACATTAATAATTCTGTGAACATTCTTGCGCTTGAATCTCAATGTACCTTATAAGTACTTGTCTTGTGTATATAACTAAAAGTGGAATTTCTGCATATAATTATCTTCAGCTTTAGCCTAAATTGTCATGGTTTTGTAAGTGAATGACTAATGTGCATCCATCAAAATTGCTAATGTGAAAAAGACGGAAAATACTGCATTGGCTAGGATATAGGGCAACAGATAAACCACTGGTGAGATATGCTGGCCAATCCTGAATATTTTCCATCTTTTTCACTTTAGCCATTTCGGTGTATGTATAGTAGTTGGTCATGTGTTTACATTCCTCAGTTTCCATTAAGGTCGACACTTTTTTTTTTTTTTGTAGGTTTATTGCTCACATTTATATGTTCTTTTGTGAAGTGCCTGCTCAACTCATGTGTCTCTTAGGTTGTCTTCAAAAAAATGTCTTGTAAGGGTTGATCTGTGACTGTCCTTGATATTAGCCCTTTGTTATATGTATTGCAAATATTTATTTCCTTTTGATGCCTATCTTTGACATTCAGCATCTCTCCATTTCAGCGGAATCTAATATATCATTTTTTAAATTTATGATTAATATTTTTGTGTCCTGTTTAAGAAGTTACCCTGATATCATGAGGCTATTCTGTTTTAGGAGATTTTTTGTTTTACCCTTCTTATTTAGATCTACAATCTGCCTAGAATTCAGCTTTGGGTATAATGGGAAGCAGGGGTTCTGTTTCATTTTTTTTCCTTCATACTATACCACATTAGTCTAGCATGATGTATCAAAGAGACAATTCCCCACTGCTTTGTAGTGCCATCTTTGTCATAAATAGTGCAGGGCTTGAACTCACAAATCTCACAAACCATGAGATCATGACCTGAGCACTTAACTGATTGAGCCACCCAGGTACTCTATTAAATGTTCTTTGATATGATTTGTTCCTAGGACTGTTTGTGTCCATTGATTTGTTTGTGTATCCTTGTGCCTGAATTACTGTAGCTTCGTAAGAAAACTTGGTGTTCAGTAGATCAAGTCTTCCCACCTTATTCTTAAATAATGTTATGGCTATTCTTGTTTCTTTGAATTTCTTAGTTGTCAGTTTAAAGCTAGTTTCGGGGCGCCTGGGTGGCTTAGTCGGTTAAGCGTCCGACTTTCGTCAGGTCATGATCTCGTGGTTCGTGGGTTCGAGCCCCGCGTCGGGCTCTGTGCTGACTGCCAGCTCAGAGCCTGGGGCCTGTTTCAGAGTCTGTGACTCCCTCTCTCTCTGATCCTCCCCTGCTCACGCTCTCTCTCTCTCTCTCTCTCTCTCTCTCTCTCTCCTAGAAAAAAAAAAACACACACAAAAAAGCTAGTTTCATAATTGTTACAAAAACCTATTCTAATTTCAACTGCCATTTTATTGAATTTATAAATGAGTTTGGAGAGAATTAATATCTTTGTGGGATTTATTCATTCAATATATTTAATATATTCAACTCTGCTATATTCCTATAATTTTTTAGGTCTGATTTAGCTCTGCTAACTCTTCTATGGTTTTCTGGGTAGAGGTCTTAGTTACCCTAGATTTATTCCTAGATATGGGTTTTAAAAATATTCTTGTTACTGGTATTGAATATTTTCTTTTCTGTGCTTCTGGCACAGAAATGCAGGTGATTTTTGTATATTGACCTTGTATCAAGTAGTCATGCTAAATTCAACTATTATTTGTAATACTTTATTTGTAGATTAGTTGGACTATATGGACAGTCATATGGGATACTTTTTCTATTCCCAATGTTTTCCCAAAGGGAAAACTTCTAAGCTTTCATAATTGTGATATTTCTTACATGCTTTTTACTGGCAATCTTTAAGAAATTAATTCTCCATCATTCCTTTGCTAAGTGTTTATCATCATGGTAATCCTTAAGAAATTAACTCCCCATCATTCCTTTGCTAAGTGCTTATCATCAGTGTATGTTGGGTTTTATCATGCTTTTTCTGTACTGAGATGAATATATATTTTTTCCTTTTGTATATTGTTGCATTTGGGTGTGTGTGTGTGTGTGTGTGTGTGTGTGTGTGTATTTTTTTTTTTTTTT
>NW_027532203.1:9457927-9520524 GCF_008692635.1 Crocuta crocuta | reverse complement strand
CTTTTAAGTTTTATATTAGTCAGGTTTCTAAAAATTGATTAAGGGATCTTTTCTCTTTTTCTATTTTCAGGTAGAATTTGTATAAGATTGGCATTATTTCTTTCATAAATGTGCAGCAGAATATGCTGGATTTAGATCTAGAGGCTTTTTGTGGGAAGTTTTTAAATTCTGGATTTAATTTCTCTCATTGTCATGTGACACTTCAAATTTTCTGTTTCTTCTTGTGTCCGTATCATTAAGTAGTACATATTCAGTGATTTTCCAGTTCTTTTAAATTTGTTGTCCTTGGAAAAGATACTATCTTTTAAATTTCTTTAATATCGGTAGTGATATACCATTTTTATTTCTTATATTAATCATTTGTATCTTCTCTCTCTTTTTTGATCAGTCTTATCAGGTGCTTATGAATCTTATTAGTTATTTTGATGAATCCACTGTGCCTTTGTTTATCCTTTCTAATGCATATTTTTTCCAATTTCACTGAGGTCAGCTCTTCTATGTTCTTTGGACTTAATAGTTTTTTTTTTTTTTTTAACTTTCCAACATGGATGATTACTTACCAATTTTAATCCCTTCTTTCTTCAGAGTATACACCCAAAATAATGTTATCTGTGAATAAAGACAGTTTTACTTCTTTTCAGTCAGTGCATTTTATTTTTCTTACCTTATTGCACAGGTAAGGAGTTAGAGCATAATGGTGAATCGAAGAAGTTAGAGTATACCTCCTTGCTTTGTTCCCAAACATAGGATTGCAGGTTCTTCTTAGATGAGGGAGATATTAAGGAAGTTACCTTCTTTTCCTAGTTTGTTGATAATTTTTTTTATTATAAATGATTTTAATTTTGTCAGTTGTTTTTTCTGCATTTGTTGAAATTAGCAAATGAGTTTTCTCCTTTACTTTCTTAAGACAAAGTACATGAGCTTTTGAATTTTAAAACAACCTTGCAATCCTAAGATAGACCACACTTGGTCATGATGAATTCTTCTAGATTGTTGGATATAACTTGCTAAAATCTGTTAAGAGTTTGTTTTGTTATGAGGGATTTTTGGTCTACAATTTTCATTTCTGATAATGTTCTTTGTTCAATTTTTGTAACAGGATAATGCTGCAGTTAGAATGTTATCCGTGTGTATGTGTGTATGTGTTTTCTGAAAGGGTTTGTGTAGGATTGGTATTATTTCTTCTTGTTTGATCTAATTCACTAGTTAAAGTATGTGGACCTGGAGTTTAGTTTTCTATATGGGAAGGGTCTGAACTACAAATTTAGATGTTTTAATAGATTAGGGTGTTTTTTTTTTAATTATTATTTCATCTTGGGTGAATTTTGGTAGTTTGTGTCAAAGTTATTGGCAAAAAAGTTTAATAGTCTCTTATTTTTCTTTTAATATCCTGTCTGTAGGATTTGAAAGGGTATACCCTCTCTCATTTCTGTTATTTATAATTTATGAATTTTCTCTCTTTTTCTGAGTAGTCTGGCAGTGATTGTGGATTTGTTTATTCCTCCTTGAACATTCATGTGTTGTGAAGCTCTCTTATTAGGTACATAAACCTTTAGAATTGTTACTTCGTAATGAGATTTTTTTACTTGTCTCATTATGAAATGACCTCTTTATCCTTGATAATATAGTTTGCTTTGAAAATCTACTTTATTTATAATAATATGGCCATTTTAGCATTTTTTGGTTACTATTATTGGCATGGTATGTATTTTCCCATCCTTTTACTTTTAACCCATTTTTCATCTTTACATTTAAAGTGTGTTTCCTGCTACTAACCAGTAGTATCAAAACCATTTACATTTAATGTGTTTGCTGACATGGTTAGGTTTGAGTCTATCATTCTGCCCTTTTTTCTCTTTCTCTCATTTGTTCTTTGTTCCTTCTTTCCCTTTTTCTGCTGATTAATGGAGTCTTTTTTTTTTATTATTTCACTTTATCTCCTTTATTGGCTTATAAGCTAAATCTTTGTTATTTTAGTGGTAATTTTAGAGTTTCCAGTTTATATAGATTTTTTAACTTATCTCAGTGTACCTTTAAGTGGTATTATTACCATTTACATTTAAAAATTTTTTTTAAATGTCTTTAATTTTGAGAGAGAAAGAGACAGTATGAGTGGGGGAGGAGGAGGGGGAGAGGAGGAGGAGGAAGAGAGAGAGAGAGAGAGAGAGAGGGAGAGAGAGAGAGAATGAATGAATGAATGAATCTGAAACAGGCTCCAGGCTCTGAGCTGTCAGCAGAGAGCCTTAGATAGGGCTTGAACTCTGAACAATGAGATCATGACTTGAGCTGAAGTTGGATGCTTAACTGACTGAGCCACCCAGGAGCCCCTACTATTTAACATTTAATATAAAAACTGTAAAATATTTTACTTGCATTTTTTACTTCCTGGCCTTTGTGCTATTTTTTTCTTGTATTTTACATTTTTGTGTATTATAAACTCTAAAAATCTGTATTATTTAATAGTGGTATTTTACAGAGATTTAAATGGGAAAAACCATACATACTTACCTATATAATTACATTTTTGGTGCTCTTCATCCATTTGTATACATCTGGATTTTTATCTGGTATAATTCTTTTTTTCTGCCTAAAGTACTTGCTTTAATATTTCTTGTAGTGAAGGTCTGCTGTTCTTTCATCTTTATATCTGAAAACATGTTTATTTGCTTTTGACTTTGAAAGATTTTTTTGGTATAGAATTTTAGGTTGACCATTTGTATCTTTCAGTACTTTAGAAACGATGCTTTANTGATTCCCTTGCTTTTGGGGGAAAGGGAGAGAGGCAAACCATGAGAGACTCTTGAATGCTGACAAAAACTGAGGACTGATGGATGTGGGGGGGGGAAGGAGGGATGGGCATGGAGGAAGACACTTGTGGGGATGAGCACTGAGTGTTATGTGGAAACTAATTTGACAATAAACTATTTGTAAAATAAATAAATAAATAAATAAAATTAAAAAAAGAAATGATGCTTTAATTGTATTCTCACTTGCATTGTTTTTAACAAGAAATTTGATGTTATTCATATCGTCCTCTATATATAAATACCATCTAAAGAATTTTACGACTTGCCGTTTTAAGGATTTTCTCTTTATTTGGTTTTGAGCTATTTGCTTATGAGGTACCTTAGTGTAATTTTATGTTTCTTGTGGTTGAGGTTCATTAAGCTTATTTTTGTAGTTTTTATTAATTTGAAACATTTTTCACCATTATTTCTCCAAATAATCTTTCTGTCCTCTCCTCTCTTCTGTCTTTAATGGACTCAAATTACGTACGTTAGGCCACTTGAAATTGTTTCATAGCTCATTGATGCTTTATTTTTAGATTTTCCTTCTCTTGTTTTGAGTAGGTAGTTTCTGCTGCATTGTCTTCAAGTTCATTCATCTTTTCTAGCAATATCCAAACTGCTATTAAGCCCAACCAGTGTATTTTTCCTCTCAGATATCAGATATTACAATTTGCATGTCCACAAGTTTGATTTCAGTCTTTTTTATATCCTCATTTTCTCTATGTAGCTTTTTTCGACATATGAGTAATGGTTATAATAGCTGTTTTACTACCCTTATTTGATACTATCGACATCTCTGTCAGTTTGGGGTTGTTTTTAACTGACGTTTTCCCTCTTCATTACCCCATGAATTCCCTCTTCTATGGACTATGCTTTTCTGCTGCTTTGTATGCCTGGTAATTATTGTTAAATGGTAGATACTTGAATTTTACTTGGTTGGGTACTGAATATTTTTATATTGTTATAATTTTTTAAGCTATATTCTGGATGCAGTTAAGTTACTTGGAAGGAGTTTAATATTTTTCTGGTCTTTTGTGATTTGTTAGGTGGGTTTGGAGTCCTGCTCTGTCTAAAGGCTAATTTCCCATTACTGAGGCCAGACCTTCCTGAGTATCAGGTACCCCATGAATTCTGAATTTTCCAGTCCGGCTAGTGGGAGCAACACACACACACACACACACACACACACACACACACTAATAGTTTCCTCACACACATGAACTGATTGGTGCTCTGCTGAATATTTGAGGGAGCTATCTGAAGGACTTTGATCCTTGAAGTTCTCTTCTCTATCCTGTGGATTCTAGTTGCTCTGGTTTTCTGAGACTCTCAGCTCTGTCTCTGTAACTCAGGAAAACTGCTGGGCTGTTCCTAAATCCTCCTTCCTGTATCTCAGTCTAGAAACTCCCACAAAGCAGTAAATGGGGGTAATTTTAGGGCTGTTTGTCTCCCAACCCCTGACTCTCAGTCAGTCATCACTTGATGTCCAGTGGCTTGAAACCATTGTTTTATGTGTTTTTTGGGTGGGGGGGGGGGNTTTATAAGTCTGTTTCATGTTATTCCATCTTAGCCAGAAGTAGGAGTTCCTCTCCCTTTACTTAAAAAAAATTTTTTTGAGTATATTTATTTTGAGAGAGAGAGAAAGCGAGCACATGGGAGAGACAGAGAGAGGGAGAGAGGGAGAGAATCCCAAGCAGACTCTGCACTGTCAGTGTGGAGCCACATGTGGGGCTTGACCCCATGAACCGTGAGATCATGACCTGAGCTGAAATCAAGATTCGGATGCTTAACTGACCAAGCCACCCAGATGCCCCCAAAATGTTCTAAATAAACTACTACTTCATAAAGTAAATATTCTTTACGTTACATAGAGTTGTAATATTTTTATAGCTATTAATTCAGGGAGAAATGGAAACAGGCTCACAAACCTAAAAGACTGACTTAAAATATGGTTAGTTATGGAGGTATGATTAGGATACAATAGCACCTTTTAACTCTAGATCTGTACTTTTTCTACAATAACATCTGTTTCTGTTCTAAATCCACTGAAAATGTCTTTCAGATTATACAATACAAATCAGTGGCAGGGCATACTATCCTTCATTTAATTAGTTTAGAGCTTCATTTAAGACCAGTGCCTGTTAGAAATTTTATTTGTTGTCCTCATCATTACCATCTTCATTATCATTCTTTACAGTTGATGTTTCTTCTTGGATAACAGTTTTCTCTCTCTGTAATCAGAGCAGCAGATATAAACGGACCAGTGTATTTGTGACATTGTCATGATACATTGTGTACTTCACCACCATTACAATATTCAATTTACTCACTAGGTCAGGTCTGAGGATGTTACAGTTGAAACACTTTAATGTTGCTCCTCTCATAAAGCATCATAAAAGAATTGAGTCTTTTTCTAAAGCATTTATTTAAGGCAGTAGAATTAGGAGTTTCCATTTGGAATAGCACAGATGCTTATCTTCTTAAGTAAATAAAGGTTAGCAATCTGTAGTGAGAGTTACATGGTAAAATACCTTAGGATGTCATCATGAAACCCACTTTCTATTTGAATATGGAAAACACAGAGTAATTACCTTTGTAACAACTATTTGTGAAGCACCTTTTTTTCCTCCAAACATCTCTGTTTAGGACATTAGAAAGATTCCTATGATGTATACTCTCTTCAATAGATTATATATATCTAGTAGATAACTCATGAACATAAACCACCAGTTTAGGGTAAGAAGTGGTAAGAGAATGGATGAAAGCTCTGAGTTCTTGGACTACAGTTCAACAGTTGGGATATTATATTTCATCTTTTCTGCTATGACTTCTCTTACCTTGATATTCTTTTAAGCATTTTCCTCTTTCCTTACGTTTTCTTTTCTTCACTCCCACTGCAGTGCACATTGACTCGCAATCCATTTTTCAAGCTGAATTGCAAACAGAATATGCTCCTTTTCGATAAACTGTCACTTATATGTTGGCTAATACTTGTTCAGCTGCAAAACAATCTATACAGAGTAAAGACTTTAGCTGAGGATTGGACCTTTCATAGACATTTGGGTCTGAGAATAAAGATGATCTGGATAGTTCAGCTAACATAATTTCTCATACATATTATCAGGGTATTTCATTGGAAAATAATTTCTTCATAGGAGGTTTATTTTGTCTAGCAGTGGGGCTTGTTAATTCAGCCTTTGCCAATAATTAACATTTACTGACAAGTCATGTCCTTTTTGATAGAGACAGTTTTTATTTATGAGATCCTTGATTGTGCACTTTATAAAACATCTCACTTGAGAAAGGGATCAGAAATGTCAAACTAAATTTTTGTTCATGGTTATGCAGCCCTAAATCCGCCCATAGCTTTAGGCTTTTCTACATTCTGACACACTGTACTTCTCTTGATCAGTTCAATAATCCCATGGCCCAAGTCTTTGGCCTGTGTCTTTAGTGCTTATTCTTGATTGTGACCCTGTGTCTGTGCTAGTAGTTGCATCTTTACTCAGTGGTAGGTGTGGAAGCAAATCTAAGCAAATCTAAGCAACTTAAGTATATATAAGGTTATGTAACATATCTGCCATTTTATTTTTCAGAAATGGATTTAATTTAGGTTGTCTAAACTTGAAGTAACAGGTAGTCATTGTTATATTATTTCAAAAATCATTTATGTAATTAACCAATAATTTCTCACCATCTTTTTCCAGGGTCTGTAGCAAGAAACATGGAGTACATATATCAGGTTAATGGATGGACCTGAAGACTCCTTAAAATTTTGTGTTTGAACTTATTTGCCTTTAAAAACAATCAGCATATAACTTTGTTCTTTGGAAGCTCAAAGGGCAGACTTTTGCTCTTTCTGTTCACTAATTTAGCACAAGTACTTTGAACAGTGACTGGTACACAGAAGGCACTCAATAAATATTTGAATGAATGAATCTATAGATAGCTTTTCTTTATGCTTCTAGTGTCAGTATGTCAGTTACCAGGTGCCGAATCTGTAAGGCTGACGGATCTCTGTATTCAGGGAGCTTCTGTCTAGCAGGAGAGGTTCAGAGGAGTGCAGTTTATGATTATGTTTTAATTAGTTATTTGCTTTTCCAGCCAGACTCTTAGTAACTGAGTAACTTTGTCTAATCCTTATGAGTTTTTATGTGCTTAACCCCATATCTGGCACATAGTAGGGGCTTATAGTTAATTAAATGAAATAGAAAAATGTAATAGCCTTAATATGTCTAATCAAGTTAGTGTTTATGTTATAACTTTATCTTTCACTGTAATAAACTTCACACACACCCCCACCATTGTTTTGGGTCTTAGCTCATTTATGTATTTTGGATGTTAGTAATGAAGGAGACCTTTTACAGAAGTGGGATTTTTAAATTTTTTAAATTTTTACTTTTTGTACTCTGGCTGGAGTTATAGACCAAGGTAAAATTGTCATTACCTCTGAACTTTTTCCACCTCTGCTGTAATCCAATGGTGATTGGTTAAGTAGAGGTTAAGTAGAGTTACCATATTTTTCAAACATTATCAGCACTTTTGTATTTTGCCTTGATGTATGTCTGTCAAAACACCATCTTGGCCTGTTAATTCATTCTGCTTTACGGTAGGTGCTTATCCTTTCTATTTCCTGGAACTTTGTACTTCATTACTGACGTTAGACGTTTTGTGCTTTCTCCATGGTGTTTTAAGGAAACCCTTTTTTCTGTAGAATGTTTGATCGATGAGTTATCCTAATGCTTCATGTTGATTTAAAAGATGATGAGAATGTTCAACATAGACCTGAAGGAAGTTTATAAAAGGGCAGATGTGACTCTAAGATCCCTATGTCAGATGGCATATCTAGTGTAGGCCTTCTCTCTTCCCCTCTTGAAGCTTCATGATTATCTCATAACACCTTAGATAAAGCGATTCACTATTAAATAATTTTCATTATTTATTAGTGTTAAACTTTGGAAACACTTTTCTAAGCATTGCATTTGGTTTTACAGAAAACTTTATTTTCTGGCTTTTTTGTCCTCCTGAAAAATGTATTGAAAGGGCTATTTGTGTTCATGTCCCAGGAGGCTAATGAGGTTTAGACCAGTAACTTGCTGCCTAAAGTAAGTTCACTTTCTGTCCTTGAGATATTTTTCATGTTACAATGGCAGTAGGGAACAATGGAGTTCAGAGTCAGATTTCATATGAAGACCGAAATAGGCTGATTCAGAAACAGAAAACCCCGCGTGTTGTGTTATGTATACGTTGTCTAATGGTAAGCCAGAGCACACGTGTGCACGTGTGTTATCATGTGGGTTTATCTTCCCCTGTCGGTTCATGCGCTAGTAAGTAGTCAAAGAAGCTCTTAGCTGCTAAATTAAAGAACTTCCCCAGGTAAAATAATAGAACTTAGGCCACTTCTGTCATCACTGGAAGCTGTGCTCAGACTTTGCCCTTAAATTTTACTAAATCCTTTTTTTTTTTTAATTTTTTTAAAATGTTTTTATTTATTTCTAGGAGAGAGAGAGAGAGACAGCGTGAGCAGGGGAGGGTCAGAGAGAGAGGGAGTGACAGACTCTGAAACAGGCTCCAGGCTCTGAGCTGGCAGTCAGCACAGAGCCCGACGCGGGGCTCGAACCCACGAACCGCGAGATCATGACCTAAGCGAAAGTCGGAGGCTTAACCGACTAAGCCACCCAGGCGCCCCATATTTTTACTAAATCCTTAAAAAGAGAAGCCAGTTGATAATTATTATTGCAGCTTTTTTTGTCTTAAGAAACCAAATGCTCATTTATGCTTTATGCTGTAAATTTTCAATATTCGTGCTACATATGACCTCTTCAGATTTTTTACTTGTCATTAAATTTTGAGGTTTTTATTTTGGAAGTGGTAGTTTTTAGATTTCTTTTGCTGATTTTTTTCCTGTATGTGGATGGTTTTAAAAGCTCAAGCAGAGTTTAATTTGAATATTAACTATAAATTAACTATAAAATAGTAATTCTAGATTATGCAGTTTTAATTATGAGGAAGTCTGAAGGAAATACTTTTTGATGATGCAGAGATTTTTTTCAAAGCATAGTAAATCTGATTTCTTGATTTCTCTTACAGTAGTCTTGATTTTTTTTTTTTTTGTGCTCGCAGGATTTATTAAAGGGAAATGTAAATGACGTTTTCTTCAACCATATCATTTCAACAGGACTCCAAAACTCTAATATGTAGAGTCTATTTATTTCTGTCATTAAGAGTAAACTTACATATATTGAACATAATTCTATCAACACCTACTATGCTTTATTTTGGCAGTTTTCTCAATAGCATTTCTGCTTTCCTTTACCCTGTGACTTAGAGATGATGTGCTTTCTTCCCACAACTTATTTGACCCAGCTAGAGGGATGGTCACTCCGCCTTGCTCTTTTATTCATTTGTATCGAATTTCCTCACCTTCTAATTCTGTTGTGCTCTCACTTAAGAGTAAAATCAGATACAGTTACCACAACCTTTTCAGGGATGACAATAATTTCTCCTTTTCTATAATTTCACTTAAAAAAAAAAAAGTCCCAGTTGTTGAAAATCACCAGAGGAACTTTGTCAACAATTTTGGTGGCATGAAAGCTAAAGCCTGACAATATGCTCTTCGCCATCCAGGCTTGCCAACTTTTTTGCATGAGGAAGTGAATATTTTACAGGCCATAATAACTGAATTTGTAATTTAAAATGACTTTAAAAAAGGAAAATTTAATCACTGGGACATAGAAAAATTTGAGGTTTCTTTGCAAGATTACAATAAAATTCTTAGATCTTATGGAATAGGCAATTAAAAGCTCTGTGTTTTCATAAATAACATTATAAAGTCGTTTTACTTTCATAAAGAACAAAAAATAGGTCTGTGATAATAAAAACATTATAATTTCCCAAATGAAACTTTCATGTGTGCAAGATGTGCTTCGTAGGGTTTATGGAGTTGGATTTTCTGCTTTTTATTACTGTTCACGTACTTCTTTCAGTTGTGCTCTTTACTACCTCACGCGTGCCTGATTGACATTATGACGCATTTGTGTGGAAATTATGAAAAGTTGTTTTCGTGCAGCTGCCCCGTAGTTACAAAGGAACTTCGCTGCATGAAAAACAAACATATCATTCAGTGGACAATGCTTAATCTGTTCAGGAGCCCAAACCTATTGCTGTTCAATGACAGAAGAAAGGAGAGGGATTAATTTGAAGATGCTTGTGCATGACATATGGTAATTTCTCCATAGGAAGGAAGTGTCAAATGGTGACCTCTAAATCTTAACATTGACCTCCAGTTGTAGAATGTGTGTGCCATACGGTCTTTTTGCCTTTTCATATGATAATTTAAGCTGAAACAGTTTCTTGGTAACGTTACTTTTTTGGGGGGGTGGGGTGAGGGCTGTTGCATGTATTATATAAGGATTAGAACACTCACAATAATTTATTTTTATAATGTAAAGCATTTGTATCATAAAAATGTTTTTTTAAACTTCCAAGAATGGAGCTATATAAGGGCTTCTCTCAGAAAAGTAACGTTTAATGTACATATTCTATACAAGTTGGTATATTTTAAATTGTTTTTGTATAAGATGAGTGTAGAAGATTGAAATGATCTCAGTGGATGTTGGTTTCAGATGTTAAAAATAATTTGCACATAAAGTTAGGAAATAAATTATTAGGAAAACGTAATTGACAATGTGAAGACCAGCATAAACTTTTCAGTATGTGATACAATTTACAAATTTTATTTTTGCTAATTCTTATTGTCCGTCATTTTTTCCTTATTGCCTTAGTTATTTTAGAACTGTTTTTTTGTATTAATTGATACATTGATAAATTAGAATATTAAATAGATTTTGGTTTCAAGAGGAATTTGAACCACAAGGTGGTTGCTATTCAAATGTATCATTTCTCTGCTATAATCCTTAGAGATCATGCCCTTCTGATTAAAACATCATTTTTCAGTTCTCCATTTACTATATTTTGCCAACTTTGTTTTTCATTCTTCACTAATACTGAGCTTTTTTTCAGAAGCTGCTGTACCTCAATTCTCTCCTCTTTATTTCTTCTGTTTTCTCTGCAAGCTCCTGTTCCTGTCATTTCCGCTCGGTCTGATGCTGATCACTCTGGCTCTGACCCTGCTTCTACTGCTTTACATACCTGTTTCTTAGTAAATGAAGGTATTCTCTCTCAACTTTCTAACAACTCCCTTTCAGTCTGTGCTTTATTCTGATGTGACGTGTTCTTTTTATCTAATTTATACATTTATCTGTTTTGTTATGTTATATATGATATCCTAAAGTTTCCATTTTGTAACTTTATTTGCTAATGTCAGTGAGGAGGGCCAGTTATGAAAATGTAGTGCTACTCCTGGCCGGCAAAACTGTGTTTCTTGTGATCCAGAAGGCTGGTAAAGAAGTGCAGAGATCCTAATCTCTGATGTGAAGTAGGTATTGAAAGGTGGATTGGTTTTCATAATGATGTTTGCCTCATGATCTCCAGCGTTAGAACCAATGAGTTTATTTTGCATGTACCATTACGCAGAGGTGAGGGGGAGATGTGAGGGGCTCTTTACATTCTCATACGAAAAGTCTTCAGAATGTTGATTAGCACCGGTGATTACAGACTGCAAGGAATACACCTGTTTATCCTCCTTACTATTTCTGTTTCTGGATGAGGCAAAAATCCATAATTTCAATTTTTGAGATGTAGGTAGGCTGCCATATTATCCCTGTGGACTTACACTAGTTGCAAGTATTTTTGGAGCTCTGAAAATGTGAATGGAATCCACAAACCTTTTTTCCCTACAAGCCGTTATAGGATTACTTATTACTGCCTAAAAGCCTAACGGAAGTTGTGAGCTCTGAGTTACATCCACTCTCTTCATCATGGGCTCAGTCTTCACCAGGGTGTATAAGAAGGAGAAAATTTACAAAATCTCAAATGTAACCCAGATTGATTCTGACTCTTCATTAAAAAACAATATTACCAGTCCATTAAATTGGAAAGAATGGTACAGTGTCCGTAAAGTATAGAGAGCCCATGTTGTAAGTAGCACTCCTTTGGGAAGAAAACACAGGAACACAGAAGTGTAACTTAGTTTTTGTTTGGCTTCCCTGTCATAGATATGTAATAAGTTAGTATGTTAAGACTGGATTTTAGCAAAAATAGTTAGGGTCATATTTATGAAGCTGTTATGAAAGATAGTAATTTGTTAGTTCAAAAAAAAAGCTGTTGACTTTGGACCATGGTGAGAATCATTATCCTATTAAAATTTAGCTCATAAATATACTTTGTACTTTCATGAGACATTAAAGCATTTAAAGAAATTATTAGGTGGTAATTTATATTTACATATATATTTGTGTGTATGTAGATATATATGTATATATATATATGTTCTCTATATATGTTTATCTATTCTCTATTGGAAAGAAATTGTAATCTAAAATGTATGTACTCATCACCTTAATTACGTAATCATATGTTCTCAGTTGATGAGAATTTCCTTACTGAAAGGATGAATCTTTATTTTATTTTTTAATGTTTTATTTATTTCTGAGAGACAGAGTGTGAGCAGAGGAGAGACAGAGAGAGAGGGAGACACAGAATCCAAAGCAGGCTCCAAGCACTGAGCTGTCAGCACAGAATCCGAAGCAGGGCTCGAACTCACTGTGAGATCATGACCTGAGTCGAAGTCAGATGCTTAACTAACTGAGACACCCAGGTGCCCCAGAAAGGATGAATCTTTAGATAGGTGGCTTATCTGTCACTCATTCTCCTCTGTCTTTTTCAACAATCCCAGTAATAGTTTTGAATTTTATGGTAGGGTTCTTGTTGTTTTATTTTTTTTTAATTTTTATTAATTTTTAATGTTTATTTTGAGAGAAAGAGAGAGAGACAGAGCGCAATCAGGAGAGGGGAAAGAAGAGGGAGAGACAGAATCTGAAGCAGGCTCCAGGCTCTCAGCTGTCAGCACAGAGCTCAATGTGGGGCTCAAACTCATGAACCATGAGATCATGACCCTGAGCCGAAGTCAGATGCCTAACCAACTGAGCCACACAGGCACCCCTGTTCTTCCTGTTTTAAAGGACTACAGTTTAGATTATTTCAAAACATTGATTTGTTAAAATTCTATGATCACAGAGAACTCAGCTTGTATATGGTAATAGGCAATTTTTTTTTTTTTGCATTCATTCTTGATTGTCTTTAAATGTTATCCCCAGAAGGTGTAATGGTAATTATTGTGGATTAATAGTGGCTTCCTCCATGATTTGGGAAGACTGAAGCATTTATCATGTATATTTTTTTTCAGATACCTTTAAAACAGGGTTGAAATGACTATTTAAGTATATCTGGGTACTGTTGGTTTTAGACATTTCAGTGGCTTACAGTGTTTGTTTTCTTCAGATTATTAAGTTTCATATTACAGATTAGAATTTTTGGAAAAAACAACTTGTATTCCCATAAATTAAAGTTAATGATGCTTAAGATTTTCTAAATTTTGGATTATCCGCTTTTTATTTTATGAAATGTCTGAATTCACATTTCCTCTCAAAGTTGATGTTATGTTACTCAGTTATGATTGTGATTAAGTATCTGGTTCACTCTGTAAGAAAAGAGATCAATAAGTATTAATTAAAGGCCCTGTGACAGACAAGAGAAGACATCTCTGTTGACTGACAACGTGGTCATACACAGATGGCCAGGCTTTAAGTGACATGAGCTTATCTTTGGATATCTGTGTGAATGCCGTTTAAAAGTGGTTTCCAGTCTATTACCCTCATACATGTTTATATAACACCTTCTTAACCCGGAATATATTTTATCTTAGATGGACTGTTTAGAAATTTATCTTCCTTGTAGAATTTTGTATATACTATATGTGGAAATTTATTTAAGACTTTGAGAGTTCTTATAAGTACCAATTGCTTGATTTAGAGATGAGCTACATTTGATACAATTCTTTGTGTAGAGAATTTAATAGAAGTGGAAATCCTTCACAACTTAATTTGGCACATTTGCCCTTTTTTTGGTTTTTGGTGTATTTAAAGAAGAATCTTTAGGGAATGCCATAATGTTTAAAGTATTTATACTATGTTACATTTTAACAGGATGGAGTCAGTTGGCTGCTATGCATTGTGTTATGCTGCCAGACCTGCTGGGGTTGGACAACTTTAGGCCTCCACTTCTGGAGATGCTGGCTCGGAGATGGCAAGATCGATGCTTGGAGGTAATATTGATGTGATATAGGTAGAAAACAAAAACATGAAGGCGTTAGACAAGTGTAGATTTGAAATGAAATGGTTAATATTTATCTAATTTCTTTTAACCAGTTTATTGTGTGATAGAAAATATGGATTCCTGATTCTTTTTTTTTCAGTTTATATACCAAACAGTAATGTCCTAGCTTGAGTATTTGTTTACTTCTTAATCCAGTGAGTATTTGACAAAAGTGTTCATCTACTTTATGGAACTGTTTTAAGCTTTGGTTTCTGTATAGATTGTACGCATACATGCATGCTCACATACAAACACCCGCCTTCCCCCAAATCACACCCTGAGCTGTAATTACATCAGTCAAATTCTAAGTGAATAGCCATTGTCCAGTGGAAGGTACCGTGTTATAATAAAAGAAAGTCTTTGGAATTCGAAGAGACCTGGGTTTAAATATCAGTTCTGCCAATTATTAACTTTGTGACCCTGGGCAATTTATTTAACCTGTTTGAAGCTCATTTGTAAAGTGGGGATAATAATATATTCCTCATGGGATTGCTCTGAGGATCAAATCAGATAATGCAAGTGAAACCGTAAGTACAGAGCCTGACACATGGTAGGAGCTCCGTAAATGGTGGCTGTGATTTTGTGTTAATGGACTTCTGCTGTATTAGATATTGCTTGGAATATAATATCACCAGAAACTTGGAAATATTTTATAGAGACTTCCTTTATTATGGCATTTGACCTGTCTAGTTATAGCAGTTTGTATCATTCAGGATTTTGAATTTCTCAAATACCGAGATTTTCCGCATCTGGTTGCCCTTTCCTCAGCTCCAAATGGAATTGTTTCGTACTAACATCTTCATGGTTTTGCACTGAATAGTATTTGAATTCGTTTCAAAAATCAATTATAATTAAAAACAATTTTTATTCAAACTCGTATCAGACACTGCTGAGTCACCTCAGCAGTTATAGAGTTAATAAATTGATTGATACACCACTTGACAAGTGACTAGCTTCTTTGGCCCCATGCTTGTGGTAATTTGCCAGAAGAACACTAAAACTGCAAAATAAAAATTGTGTGTCACATTGAAGGAAAAATTGTGTGTCGCATTGATGTAACTCTGAATACTAGTTTCCTTCTATAGAACTAATACTAGTAAACAGGAATATACTTCGCTTATCTGTTGAAAACAAATTGTTTAAGCCTGTCTTAGGGATGCATGAATTGTGTGGATTTATGCATACGTTAGTACAAACAATACCTACTTAGCATGTTTAATACAAAGAAATTTACTAGATATGGTTAAACTTCTTCAAGCTAAAAGAGAAGATACATTTAACAGTGACTTTCAACAGGAACAATTACATGGAAATTTTTAAGTGAAAATGTTAAATGAAAGTGCAAGAATGTTTTAAATGCTTTGGAAAATTGACGTTTTAAGCCCAACGCTGTGTAAATGTTCAAAATTCTATTAGTGTTAAAATATTACTCAGTGAGCTCATTCATTAAAATGTCTTTGATTTGCTCACATCCAGTTTATTCCGTTTTAAGTACTTCATTATTTGGTCTGTAATTTTTCTCCTGTAAATTAATGTGACTTGTATATTTTCTAGCTTCATTTCGTTATGAACTTTGCAGTTTTTAAACACCTCACCAGCTGCTCTGCTTTCTGTTTTTCCATTTGGTTCGGTTTCCTGCTCAGGTCAGAGAAGCCGCACAGGCCCTGCTTCTAGCCGAACTGAGAAGAATTGAGCAAGCGGGACGGAAGGAAGCCATTGATGCCTGGGCCCCGTACTTACCTCAGTATATGGACCACGTCATATCACGTAAGAGTTCTCTACAAAGCTTCTGTGCTTAGGCACGAAAGTACTAAAACTCACAGATAGGTAGAAGTAAGCCTATGAACAAAAGTGAGTCACTGAAAGTGAAAATAAGGGATCTTAGAATTCTATGCATTCATTTTCCAAATCCCTATGGTTTGGAGTTTGGTTTAAAAATATCAAAATATTCTCTAATGGACTGACCTCTTTTTTTTTTTTTTTAATGTTTATTTATTTACTTTGAGAGAGAGTGCATTCAGGGGAGAGGCAGAGAGAGAGGAGAAAGAGAGTACCCCAAGCAGGCTCTGCACTGTCAGCACAGAGTCTGATGCAAGGCTCCATCTCATGAACTGTGAGATCAGGACCTGAGCTGAAACCAGGAGTCAGATGCTTAACTGACTGAGCCATCCAGGTGCCCCCTCTAATGGACTGATCTCTTACAAAATTAATCCCCAGTCAAAATTCCTTCGCTATTCAAACAGTAGCATCTGCCTCTGTTGCATTATTATTTTTGTGGATGCCACTATGTAGTGATCTGATGATATGCAAATACAGTAGAAGGTAGATCCTTTCCAAGTTGAAATTGGAATTGTGAGTCCTTATGAAATGAAGATTGGGTAGAGTTAGAGCAGTGTACTGTTGAGAAAATTAGCAAAGATTTTAAAGGATAGATCTTTCAGAAGAATATAATTTGAATGGACTGGGAAAGGCCTTGTGAGAAATTGTTGAAGGGCTTGCATGTTTTTTGCAGCATAAAACCTTTAATCGTGCTGTTAGGTCAAACGGTTGTTGAAGAAAAGTTATATTGCGCTGTCATTTATTTATCTAGTTATTTATTTTAGAAAAATATATTTCATCTCCAATTCATCATTTGATTGATTCTTTGTTTTTACAAAGAATTCAGAATTAGAGAGGTTTTTTTTAAGTTTATTCATTTATTTTGAGAGAGAGAGAAAGCACACGTGGGGAGGGGGCAGAGAGAGAGGGAGCAAGAGAGAATCCCAAGCAGGCTCCACAGTGCCAGCACAGAGTGCTACATGGGGCTTGAATTCAGGAACAGTGAGATTATGACCTGAGCTGAAGTCAGACACTTAACCAACTGAGCCATCCAGGCACCCCTAGAATTAAAGTTTTAAACTGTTAGGTTGAGTATAAGGCAAAACCAGGTGTTTTTTTTTAATGTTTTTCATTCATTTCTCAGAGAGAGAGAGAGAGACAGTGTGCGCAGAGGAGAGGCAGAGAGAGAGAGGGAGACACAGAATCTGAAGCAGGCTCCAGACTCCAAGCTAGCTGTCAGCACAGATCCTGACGCAGGGCTCGAACCCACGAACCACAAGATCATGACCTGAGCGAAAGTTGGATGCCCGACCGACTCAGCCACCCAGGCGCCCCAAGACAAAACCAGTTTTACTTCTTTTTTTTTCTTAGTTAAATTCTCAATGAAACTTTTAAAACTTTTTACTTTGAAAATTTGGCCTGGGTTTCAGGTAGCTTCATTTTAAATGATTTTTTTCCCATACAAAATTCTTGGTAATGAGATGGTCATTATACATGATTGTACAAGAAGGATATGGAAACATGGTTCAAGAAGGACTATAATTATTGTAACTTTCTAACTCTACCAGCTGTTTGTCAGTGGTGACTCTAGTGACTGTTTAGGAATGTGACCTTTGGACACCTCACCTTTCTCAGCCTCACTTTTATCACAGATGAAATGAAGGTGATAGACTATAGGGCTATTCTGAGTTTGGAATGAGGTAATCTTTGGTGAGCACATGGAACAGTGCCTAGGCTGTGGATAAGCACTATATGTTAAATATATTCATAATCTATAATAATGCAAATATGTATTTTATGTGTTACCATAACATCACATACTAACAACTCTAGTTAAAATCCTTTAATCTGTGTAGGTAACAGATACTGAGATAATATTGACTTTCATTTGCTTACTGGGAATCTGTCCATTTTAATAAAAGGAAATTTAGAAAAACAGGGTCTTCAAACACATGGACTCCATGAAAGGCATTAGGCTTAAAGTTCTTATTTAAATTTTAATAGGTTTGAAAATCTGTAATAGGGGCGACTGGGTGGCTTGGTTGGTTAACTGCCCAACTTTCGTTTAGGTCATGATCTCACAGTTTGTGATTTCAAGCCCCACATCAGGCTCTCTGCTTCGGATCTTCTGTCTCCCTCTCTCTCTGCCCTTCCCTTGCTTGCTCGCTCGCTCTCTCTCTCTCTCTCTCTCTCTCTCTCTCTCAAAAATAAATAAATAAATAAATATAGGCGCCTGGGTGGTTCAGTGTGTTAAGTGTCTGACTTCAGCTCAGGTCATGATCTTGCAGTTCATGGGTTCGAGCCCTGCATCAGGCTCAGCTGGCAGCTCAGAGCCTGGAGCCTGCTTCAGATTCTCTGTCAGGGAGACAGAGAGGGACTCTGTTTGCTCCACTCCCACTCGTGCTCTGTCTCTCTTTCAACAATAAACATTAAAAAAATTTTTTTAACATTAAAAAAATCTTCTACAATGTTAAAAAAATGTTTAAAAGAATAAGATGAGGATAAAAAAATAAGCCCTGCTCTTGAGTATTTGAAGAGCTGGGAACAGTGCAATTTGTTTAGTAACACGTGACTGTTAGCTTCATCATACTCTGGAAAACAGCTCATCAGCTTATCATAAACTCTGTTGAATGAAAGATGCCCCAATTTAAGGACAAACTATGAGTAAAACATTATAGATTAGATTGAAGAGGGAACATTAGCAAATCATTGGAGGTCCTTTTGAAAGGAGAACGCTCTTAGGGAGATACTGAGAAACCATTTCCGGACACCTTTATTTGGAAAGGACTATAGTGGGAAGAGTGGGCTGAAGTAGAACAGGTAGTTGGGCAGCTACTATGGAGGGGAGATAGGACCCAGACCTGGATGTAGATAGAGTAGAATAGAAGGTATTTCTAAGTCTTGATTACAGAGTACATGGAAAGGCCTATGGAAAACACCAAAGATGCATACAGCGTATTCTTGACAGTTTGGGAAGAGAGGTATCATTAACAATGGTGGTGAGTGCCATTTTGTTTTATGTTCCTGGAAAGAAGTGAATGCGTTAGCTATAAGATAAAAGTGTAATGCGGTCACAAATTACTCCCTGAAGCAATGAAAAGAATGTATAGGTTGCTGGTGAGAGGTCTATTAGAGGGTCCAGAGAGGGTGCAGGATAAGGAAAATAATCACAATACCTACCATTAATTGAACACTTTCTCTGTCAGCCTTTTGCTAAGTGCCCGATCTTTGTTATTTCATTAAACCACTGCAGTAAGCCTGTAAACTAGGCACGGGTGTCACTACCAGCCCCACTTTTTCCCCTCCCAGATGAGTTAGTTGAGGCCAAGAGAGATTAAAGAACTTTCTTAAGGTCTTTCAGTTACTAAGTGACTACCAGATTATGAAACTTACTGTCTTAACCACTATTTATTCCATCTTGCTTCCTCCAGCATCCTTATATCTTAAAATGGTGGTGGGGGTAGAAGAATGAGTAGATATTTGCCTTAGCTAATCCCGATTTCAGACAGTGTAATTTCTAGCCATATTAAATTTAACAACAGCAAAATGGAGCAGAATCAGAACTGTAAGAAAATTATTCTATAATAGTTCTCGTCATCGTTGAAGCGTAAACTAAGTTGTTCCGAGGTCAGATTTCAACCTTTCCATGTATGTAAATTAAAGTCCTTCATATTTAGTTACAGTATCCTGGATTACTTTATTAATGAGTGGAATGCTGGCCTAGTATTTTCATCTTTTCACTTACTGTTGTATTTTTAGTGAAAGAATGACTATGTATTCTACATGTGACTAAAACAGCCTGCCCTAACAACTTGCTATAATACATTAATCTATTCTGGAACTTTTACATCGCCCGAGTATAAAATTAGTTTTAGTTTGCTTTACTGGGAGCTTTCTATTTTAATAAAATATGTCAAGCTGAAGGAGTAAGGATTCTGAATATGTGAAAGGAGAAGAAAGCATACAACAAATGAGAAATGACCACATAGGGCTGTTGAACAGATTTGCTGTCCAAAAGGATCAAAAGGTTATGGAGGCAGCTGGTGGACAGCCCACACCTGCCGTCACATGCTTGTAGTGAAATTGCTTCGACCGTGGTCATTAATGTTTGAGGAGATGATTATCGGAGCGAGTTAACAGCATAAAATGTTTTTAGAAACTTAAAACCTATTTTTAGCATAGGAGTCTTCTTACCAAAGTAGGTAAAATACTAAGTGCTATCTGGTAAAATATATCACTTATCAGATATTTTCTGATAATTTAATTATCCTAAGCATTTAAAAATATGCATTAATTCCCTCTGCAATATTGGCAGCTCCTAAGTTATGAGTTGAGCTTGATCTGAGAGTCCTTTTGTTAGATATTTGTCTGAGACTGAACATTCTTTTGCCTGAAGAGCAGAATGTCATACCGGGCTGATGGACTGTGCTAGCCCTTCGCCTTAGAGATCTGGAGCCTGAGGTTTAAAGTGGGAAGTACCTTTCTCTCACTTCACAGCCAGTAAGTCAACTGAGCTGGGACTAAGATGACAAGCCAACTGGTCATACTGACTGACTGGGGTCTTCTGGAATTTTATTTAGGTATGTTAGGCAATAAAAAGCCTCGTGTAGGTTTGTCTGAGAACCGAAGGAAAGCAAGCCATGGGCCAGAAGCCACTTGCTTTTCTTAATGCTGTTGAGAGCATTCACGGAGGAACTTTCTGTAGAGCATCCAGCACAGTGTATTATATACCTAGTGAGCGTTGGCCGACTGGTCCCTTTCCTTTGCTGTGCTGGTTTCTGTAGTTTTGTTCTCGTTATTGTCACTACCTCAGACTTCACTTGAATTTATATTGCTCAGAGATTCTGGCCATAGACCAGAAATCATTAGGGAGAAAGAAGGAGCAGTGGTCTGCCTTAACTGAAAAGCCAGTTCACAAATTTAAAAAAAAAACCCAAGTCCTAATTGAGTGATAGGAGAATTTTGCTTCAGGTAATGGAGCCCTGTCCCAGAACGTGTTAGGAAACATTTATCCTCTACAAATGCAGGCAGTATGTGAACTTTTGATGCCACATTTCTGATAGAAAGTCTGAGGGTAAGTGTATTGTGATTCTTACTATACTGGCAACAGGACTGGAATTATAAATGTTGCATTCTCATGATAGTGACTTATGTACATATTGTAAATATTTCCTGAGTGATCACTCTGTAGTATGTATTTATCTTCAGTTTTACGTTCCAAACTACTTTGTAGATATTCTGCGGATTCTTTTCACTGATGAAGGATTAATGTTATTTTGTGAAATGTGTTATAATTCAGATGAAAGTGAGCTGCTTGAGTTGTCTCAGATTTATTTTGAAGGGAAGATATTTTGCAGAACCCACTTTTATCTATTTTTTTTTTGTGACGTTCTACATGTAGCATTTTGATAATTGACTTTTTTATGAGGTCAAGCTCCTGCTAGTTTATGAAATATACCCATGCTTGCCCTTCATTCAAGGCAGTGACTACTCAGAGGTAAATGCTGATGGTTCCTGATTTCCTTTGGCTTGCGATGCAGAGTGACCTTATAGGGCATGAGGTCACAAGCGTAATTATTTCTCGTGCGTTGTGTCCTGCTTGCGCCCTGTGGCTCATCTCCTCCTTTAATTTCAGCAACATTAAACATATAAAAGTTACTACCATTATATAAATCAAAATCTCTTCTAAAGAGGGTACTGTTGTAATTTTATGCAGTTATGACCAATGTAGGATTAATTTGCAAATTTATCATCTCGGATATTGATAGAAGGATGTGTAACACATCGTGTTTAATACGTATTGATGTCATCAGAAAGAACAATCCTTTGTTCTAATCGAGTCCCTGCCTTTTTAGCTTCCTTTTGTGTTAAGGTTACCAGGGTTAGGCTCGTCTTTTTTATCCTCCTTGGAAACAGAATAGGATTTCTTTGTTCAGTGAAAGACATTCCTGGTAAATGATTTGGGTTTGACTTTCAACAAGCCCCACTGTAGTACCTGTTTTAACCTGGAATTGAAGTCACTTTTCTGATGATTATAAGGTAGTGGTCATTCTGAGCACAAATGTGGATGGACCAATCAAATATAAGAAGGTAAGGTGGAACTATATATTATAGAGGTAGTGGAAAAGTATCTGTAGCTAGTAAAAATTTGAATATTAATGCATTCTTTGGTAGGCAGATATTTTCAGGGTTTGCTGGGGAGAGGAAGGGGAAAGGGTAGAATGGGATTTGCTAAATATGATTTAAAGGAGTTTCTCCCTCACTCCCAGAGGCCTTAAACTACACAGCATTCCTCCTTTATTTTTTATATATAATCGGTTGTTTGGAACTCTCTAACAGCCTTCTAAGAAATGATTTTCTAGATAACTGAGGACTTAAAAGGCACTAAATGGTTGGAGTTTAAAAAAAAATGTTAACCCTTTTTGAAAATATTTCAGAATGTCTCTGGCTTTTTAAACATCTTCTCAATAGCCAGAGTTATTGTTTTGGCCCATGCTGTAAAATTACTGCCATTTGCTTATTGAAGAGAGTGGACCTGCTTATCTTAACATAAAGGACCCAGACTGAAATGCCTCTCCTGTTTCATATTTTTTCCTTCTTCCTCTTTTTATTGTCTAGGGATTGTTTCCAATTTTTGCTGGTGGGCTCTTTGTCTCACCCCTTAGAGCTTCTGTACTGCTCTCACTGTGTTCAGTGTCCCAGGAGTGTGGAAGCCAGGCAGCCAAACTTATTTGAGTTAAATATAAAATAAGAGTAAATTGGTTAAGAATAAGAGCTCTCTGATCGGGGGTGGCGCGGGAGAGATACATCCCTACGCTTTAGTGTAAGCACTTTATGGTGTCTCTGTTGGCTCTTCACGTTCCGCTTACTTGACTACTTTCTCAGGTCTTTTGTTGCATTCTGGGTGTATCTCTCTTCTTCAGAAAAAAATATTCTAATTAAAATTGGGGAACAAAAGGGAAAACCATTTGGTTGCTCATAAAGAACTGAGAATTCTAAAACAGCTCTTTTGTAATTAATGCCTACTTTGTGCATCAACTGAAATGAAAGGGTGAGGTTTCCTCAGAAATATCTGTGGTGGTTACCTCCTCGTGTTCACAGAGCCAGCTGTGCGTTGAGATGAGAAAGGGAAAGTATTGAATTATGGCAACATGATCTACAGAAAAAGTACTTGATGTTACATGGAAATTCTTGTGTGGAGAGGCAGGAGGGTACATCTCACGACAAACTGTATTATGCAAAGCACACTGTATCTGTGTTGTATCTGTTTGCTGTGTTAAGTCCCGACCAAAGGGATTTGTTTCTCTTTTTTCTTCTAGAGTGTCAGAGCTGTGGGGCTTAAGTTTAAGCACTCTAGACTGATCATGTATTTAGCAGCATTAAACTGTTGTACTTATCTATATTTGGCTACTAACCCAATAGAAGAACCCAATTTCTTTTTAATCAGTCACAACTGTTTAAAGGAAAATCCTTTAGTTCCATGTGACTTGAGTTCTTCGAGGTGATCTGTAATATTCTTGTAATTGTCCTTAAATCCTTTTTACAAGTCTTGGAAATGAGGGTAGTAAAATGGCAAATTTAAAAACGAAAGCATTACTGGATCGATTGGTTAGTTAGACTTTACCTCTAAGTAAACAGAAGTCTTTATCAGGAAATGCTATAGGTTAGGAACTCCACAGGATGAGGGAACTTCGCACTGGCAGGGAAGTCCTCTGTAACCTGGTTTCCGGTCATCACCAGGGGAGCCCCTTGACGGGCCCTCCCTGGGGGCCAAAGCGGAAGGAAATTCAGTACCTTCTTCCTTCCATGACAGTGAGAAATTGGGGGATTCCATTAAGTGTGAGACTCCTTGCATTCTTCTTTCTCTCATTCCACTGGCCCCTGTGGAAAAGCTTCTGGAGCCCGAAGGATTTGAAATAATGTTATTTTCTCGTGCCCCCTTGTTTCTCTTACAAGCCTCTCTGTCGCGCTCCCTTAAGCACAGAAATTGGTCACTTCTCAAGAGTTGTAGTTGGTGGCAAGGCCCCGAGGAGGCATGGCTGACTTTCTTTGAGGCGTTCTTACATTTACTACCTGCTTGAAGAAGTTGAAGGCACTTAAGCCTATGAAGACTACTTTATAAAAGAAAAACTCATTCAGCCCGTGACACATTGTTAAAAAAAAATGGCGTTCAAATTGAAATCCCTGATATACTTTTAGCTGAGTTTCTAGTGGCCTTTGCTATAATAAATGACCTAATATTAGTTGCTATGAAGAGTATGATATTGATTTGTGCCATTAGTCTCTTGCTGATTTGCTGAGGAACAAAAATTTATAATGCTAATGGAAATAAAGTACTTTACAAAACACTGCACGTGAATACCGGAACATGTCTTTGTAATAGAACAAGTGTCTAGTAAGCTTTTAAATATAAATTTTCCTTATTCTAGTACAAATTATTCTAGTACAGGAGCTCAGAGTCCTGTTCAAACTGTTTTTACAGAACAAAAAAGCAGAGTTGATTATCTTGTGATGGTTTAAATCCTAGGCACTCAATATGCATGTGCAAATCCAATTTTGATTGGATTGTGAGATGTTTGTAATTTTATGCCATATTTCTAATTTTATTACCTCTGTTGACTGGACATTCTGTATAAGTGCATTGTTTTAATATTTTAGTTCGAAGTCTTCTTGTGATCTACATGTGACAAAATAGTCTATATAGTTTGGAAGTAAAATAGTAACTTACTTAGAGTTATTACAAGAAAATGATGCAAATCTGTTTTACCTGTAATATTTTCATTATAATAGCCAGTTATAGATTTTGTTTGATTGTTGCTTATAAGTTCTGGGATTCAGATGATCAAAGTATACTCAGATATCTTTGCCAGATCCATTCTTCCCTTCCTTGTCCTGAGTTTTGGGGGAAGAATGGTAATTTATATTTTATTCTTCCTTGGTATTGTCCTAATGATTTATTACTTCTGCTGTCTATTTTTGTTAAGCATATTTTGCTACAAGTAAGTGTTTTAATATTTATAAATGGTTTTACTGTGCATGACATTTGCAGACTTGGTTAATATTTTAGCACCTCAAGTACACAAACACAAAGAAAAAAATTTGTTTTATTGGTTTGAGCACCCGAATTGACCCCAGTAAGATTGAGATTGATCTGGTTTCTTTCAGCCTGTTAAATGCCAATCCAGTCATCTGTAACAATACTTAGTATTTTCGTGATTTTTCTGTACATATTTTCTGTGTTTGTTCTATACAACTTACCTATCACTTGAAAAGATTTTCCTTGCTTGATTTAGAGGCGAAAGCAATTGCAACCACCTATTTTATTGCTTGTTGTTTTTGAAAATTGTTGCTTACAGTTCATGTCCGTGCTATGATCACAGCTCTTTTTTGGTAAGCCTTATGAAAGGACTTCACATTTTACTGAGGAATGATGATGAGGCTTGTCTTTGAGACTTGTATTTGAAATGTGTCCCTGTACTAAAGAACACTCAGCTTTAGGGAGTGGAAATGGAAGAGGAGGGATGGGTCGTAATATATGAATTTTCCTGCTGATTTTATGATGTAAAATGAACTTACATCCCTATAATAATTAAACATTATTTAACAAATTCTGGGGTAGCTCATGGGTGCAAGACGTAAATTAGCTTGTTTTTGAGACAGTTTTCTATCTCAGGCATGAAAGGAAGAAGGCTTTTTCTCTATTCTCTGCTAGAGGGTGGCTAGCAGGTCTTATTCAGGTTTGGTTTGGTTTTGATTTTGGCTTGTTTTTTCTCTTAAAGCAAGGATTAGTCTTCAAAACAAATAATATCAAAGTCACAGGAACTGAACAAGAAATGAATCTGAATTCTGGGTGACAGAGGATTTGTAGTCTTAACTTAAAGTACGGTGCTTCTTATAACATATTTATGCAGGGTTTAAAGTGACCGCATAATCTCAGATATGACCTATTTTAAGATGTGGTCAGGATTCCGAGACCATCCACAGCTTTTCCTGGGTAGAAGTTGGCTGGGCACTTTAGGAGTGGAAGCCTCTCTCATTCCATTTCGTCATTGGCCACTGCTGTGGGAGAAGACATTCAAGCCTAGTGATTCTCAGATGGAGGATGGGAGGCAGGAGAGAGGAGTTTTGAAAGGTGATTGTCCCAGACATTGCTCCCTCCTCAACCAAGGATCTGTATTCATTCATTTTATAGCTGCTCAGGCAGATGACAATAATTAGGGAGAAAAGCACCATTTTTTAAAAATGATTTTTCTGGTGATGGATAAGCAAGTAATTTACTGAACCAGAGTTTTAGTTGGGAAGCCCAATGGAAAGGAGTAGCAGAGGATCTGACACGTCCTGCTTCACCCAGTGTTCGCTGTAAGGCCCAGAGAGATCACTAAGCTTCTGCACGTCTTTATCTAGTTCAGTCTTTTTGATGCAAAAGGAGGGGAATGAGCAAATCTATGTTTTTCTAACTTTTTAAGATAGTAAATGTATATATGAAATTGTAACCACAGTCACAATATATAAAGCAAATAAATAATACTAATAGTTCCTTTGGCATTGAATCTTTAAAAAAATTTTTTAATGCTTATTTTTGAGAGAGAGAAACAGAGAGAGAGAGAGTGCAAGCCGGGGAAGGGCAGAGAGAGAGGGAGACAGAATCTGAAGCAGGCTCCAGGCTCTCAGCTGTCCGCCCAGAGCCCTGTGCAAGGCTGGAACTCACAAACTGCAAGATCATGACCTGAGCCGAAGTCAGACACTCAACCAACTGAGCCACCCAGGCGCCCTTTAAATCTGTTTTTACATGAAAAAGAAATAATTTCTTGTACTTTGTGACCCTCATGCTCTATTTTTGACTTCGAAGGTTCTACCTAGTGCAGTCAAAAACTAGTTCACTATCTGCTCCCTAAATGCCTCTTGTTTTAACAAATGACACCGCCACGCCCCCACACACAGTGACACAGGGCAGGGTTACAGGCTTTCGCTTATGTATGGCAATTCCTAAAATTTGTTATTATGCAGGACAACCTTTCTTTTCTATGTGACTCTTGTGGTTCTTTGTGGCAACCTATGACATATAGTAATGTGCTGCTTCTCCAACCAATGACTGGGGTCTTCTAGAGCTTCCTAGTAGCTTGTACCTCGGGGCGTGCTAGCGTAGTGTCTTCAACATACTGCCTGAAGCTGTTGTCTCCAGGAAGCCCAGAGACCGTTTTGAATATACTACATTAATGTTTGATACATACTTTATTATTTTGATTTAAAATGTGCTAACCTTTCAGATGTGATTGGCCAACTATCTGCATAATGTGAATATGAATTTATATGTATGCATTCAGTCATCTTTTAATAGTCACGATCCACTCAGCAAAGCTCTGTAGTAATCACTTTTTGCCCCTGTGACTTAATGAATTGTCATTGGATGAGGCTCAGTATGTTAATTTAGATGTCCTTCCCCCACCCCCGCCCAAGGCGTGAATGCAGTAATGCTTCCGTAATATGTTTATATGTAATCAGTACATTTATTTGTGTGCCTTCTTAAGTATGTTATTTGAGTTTGGGTTATTTTTTTTTCTTTTATGCTAAATATTTAAAGACCCATTTTACAAGAGCTTTTGTCTTAAATGGAATTTTTGGTTGAGGATTTCTTATGTAATTCTGTACATTCTTGCCTCCTCCTTATTATTATTATTGTTATTTTAATCATTGGCTATACATGGCCTGTGGCCGTGTGGTTTACATGGGATGAGCATGGTGCTCATCCAATAGGAATATTCATTCTTCAAGTTAACCATTGAAGCATAGGAGCAGGATAACAGAGAGGAGTTACTTTTTTTTTTTTTGCTTTTGGCCAAAAGCACGTTTAAATACTTCTTACAAAAGCAGGCTTACCTCTTTCCTTTCTATTAATTATATGCCCAGTATCTTTAGTAGTGATTAGTGGAGGGGAGAAAACACATCAAACAAAGATGATTTCACAAGAATTGTATTAACCTTTACCTACTAATCAGTAAATCTTGTTTTCTTTTTTTTTTTAATGCTTTATTTATTTTTGAGAGAGACAGAGACAGAGTGCAAGCAGGGGAGGGGCAGAGAGAGAAGGAGACACAGAATCTGAAACAGGCTCCAGGCTCTGAACTGTCAACACAGAATGTGGGGCTTGAACCAACCAACTGTGAGATCATGACCTGAGCCAAACAAAGTTGGACGCTCAACCGAGCCGCTCAGGCGCCCCAGTAAATCTTTTTTTTTTTTTTCATTCCTCCCAGCATTGCTGCATAGAGCTGTCAGGATGGATTGTGAGATGATCTGTTTAAATGCCAAATGTAACTTTATAGATTAGTTTTGGATAGGAGTGCCTATCACAATATGGTTATTTTTTTTTTTAATGTTTTATTTATTGCTGGGAGAGAGAGAGACAGCGTGAGCAGGGGAGTGTCAGAGAGAGAGGGAGACACAGACTCTGAAATTGGCTCCAGGCTCTGAGCTGGCAGTCAGCACAGAGCCCGACGCGGGGCTCAAACCCACGAACCGCGAGATCATGACCTAAGCGTAAGTCGGATGCTTAACCGACTAAGCCACCCAGGCTCCCCCACAATATGGTTATTATAAACATTATGTGTTATTTTTATATCTGTTTTGCAGTTCTTTTGCTTAGGGTATAATTTATTAAAGATGAATAGTTGAAATATGCTTAAAATCTCTGGGAATATCTCCGCTATGTGATTATACCACCCATGTGATACAATTTTTGGTTTATTTCATTTCACCTTCTATTACTTGTTTTTTACTCTCAATTTTATTTGTTCAGATATTTCTGTTTTTCAAGAACGGTTTTGAATCTTAATTATATAAGTCAGGTTTTAAATTGACATTTTGCAAATGTATTTTTAATGGTTGTATAAAACATTTACATGGTTGCCAGGCTAAACAACAAACTAAAGTGTATTCAGAGAAGTTTAGTTTTTTCTTCCCTGTGTCCTTTACTCTATTTCCTTTCTTGCTGGAGGTAGTCATTTCTTTTTTAGCTTCAGGGCTTATTCTCCTGCCCTCCCCTTTGTAATAGTTATAATTATCATAAGGTAGATGGGACATTTACCATCTTAACCATTTCCAAGTGTACAATTCAGTAGTGTTTAGTGTATCCACATTATTGTGCATTCAATTTCCAGAACTTTTCCATCTTGTGAAAGTGAAAAACCGAAACTCTGTACCCACCAACAGCGGTTCCCCATCTCTCCCCGACCCCAGTCCCGGCAGCCCCCACTCTTTCTGACTCTGAGGTTGACTACCCTGATGTGTCATACAGCTGAAATCATGTAACCCAGTGTCCTGCAGATCCAGCCATCTTGTAGCATGGCTCAGCATTTCCTTCTAGTTTAAGGCTGAATAATACTCCACTGTATGTATGGACCACATTTTGTTTATCCATTTTTCTGTCAGTGGACACTTGGGTTGCTTCCACCTTTTTACAAATAATACTGCTCTGAATATGAGAGTATGGATAACCTCTTCAAAACCCTGCTTTCATTCTTTTGGATACATACCCAGAAATGGACTTCCTCAATCATGTGGTGATTCAGTTTTTGATTTTTTTTTTTTTGAGAAGCCACCATGCTGTTTTTCACAGCAGCTGCACCATTTTAAACTCCTGCACAGTCCACAAGTGTTCTGATTTGTCCACATCTTCACCAATTCTTGTAGTTTTTTGTATAGATGTAGGTATTATCTCATTTTGGTTTCAATTTGCATTTCTTGATAATTAGTGATATTGACCATCTTTTCATATGCTTATTGACCATTTGTATATCTTATTTGAAGAAATGTCTATTTAAGTCCTTTGTCCATTTTTGATTGGATTATTTGTGTTTGTTTTTGAGTTGTAGGAGTTCTTTACATATTCTGGATATTTACCTCTCATTAGATATATAGTTTGTAATTATTCTCTCCCCTTCTATAGTTGCCTTTTACTCTATTGATTGTGTTCTTTGCTGCATAGAAGTTTTTGATTTTGATATAGTCCAGTTTATTTTTACTTTTGTTGCCTGTGCTTTTGGTGTCATATCTAAGAAATTATTGTCAAGTTCAATATCATGAGCTTTCCTTCTGTGCTTTCTTCTAAAAGTTTTATGGTTTTAGGTCTTATATTTAGGTCATTGAACCATTTTGAGTTAACTTTTTTATGTGGTATAAGGTAAGGGTCAACTTCATTCTTTTGTGTATAGATAATCAGATTTCCCAGCAGCTTTTGTTGAAAAGACTGCTCTGTCTTTGCTCTACTTTTCTTTTTTAATTAAAAAAATTGTAAATTAAAAAAAAATTAACTTAAAAGTTTTAAAACATTTATTTTTGAGAGAGAGAGAGAGACAGAGCATGAGCGAGGGAGGGACAAAGAGAGAAGGAGACACAGAATCTGAAGCAGGCTCCAGGCTCTGGGCTGTCCGCACAGAGCCCGATGCAGGGCTTGAACTCATGAATTGCAAGATCGTGACCTGAGCCGAAGTCAGATGGTCAGCCAACTGAGCCACCCAGGTACCCCTCTACTTTTTTAATATAAGCAAATGTGTATACTTATTTATTCTCCCCCCTTTCCTAAATGGTACCATACTAATGCATATCTTCATCTAGCTTTTCTCACTTAACAGCATATCGTGGAGATCAAGTACTAGAGACCTCCCCTCTCCCTCTTGATTGGTTATGTGGTTCCATTTTATAGGTGGACCATATTTTATTCAACAAGCTTCCTATTGATGGATAGTTAGGTGTTTCCAATTTTTGATATTATGGATGAGGCTGCAGTGAATAGATTTGTGCATATGCCTTTTCATTGACAGGATATCTTGGATACATTTCAAGAGGTGGGATTGCTGAGTTGAAGGATAAATGAATGTCTACTTTTGTTAGACATTACCAAGTTCTTTGCCATAGGGGTTGTACCACTTTATATTCTCAATAGCAGTGTGTCTCAGGGCCTGTTTCTTCACATCATTTCCAATAGAGTACCTGTCATAGTTTTAGAATTGTGTGACTAATGAAAGAGAAATGAAATTGTCTTATTTTGTATTTTTCTTATTGGGAATGAGTTTTGTGTACTTTCATGTAAGTGTCTTGTAATCATTTCAAAGTAACAATGGCTATCTCTGGCTCACTTTTATGTGGGTAGTTTGATTAAGCCTTTATCTATGATATAAGGTTCAAATGTTTTTCTGTTATTTTTCTTTTTACTTTGCTTATGTGTTTCTTTTTCTTTCTTTTCATAAGCTAGTTTATTAACCCTTTATCTTATTTAACGTTTATTCAGTTTTGAGAGTCAGAGAGAAATACAGAATGTGAGTGGGAGAGGGCCAGAGAGAAAGGGAGACACAAAATCCAAAGCAGGCTCTAGGCTCTGAGCTGTCAGCACAGAGCTCTATGTGGGTCTCGAACCCACGAACCCCGAGATTGTGACCTGAGATGACGCCAGATGATTAACCGGCTGAGCCACCCAGGTGCCCCTTGTCTTTGTTAATTATATAGCCTGATACTATTATAAAATTTACTTACTGGTTATATAAGTTTTTCCAGTGATTCTTTGGGGTTTTACAAATATACATAATCATATTATTTGGAAATAGAGACAACCTCACCTTTTGTTTTTCAATTACTACGCCTCTGACAGTTTCCTTCTATATAATTGATGTAGCTAATACTGCCAACACACTGTTAAATAGGAACCGTGAATATAACAAAAATTTTATCATGGAATAATTATGAATGTATTATGAAAGTAAAATTTTTAGTTTGAAATGAAAACTGTGCCATTTGGTTAAATCATTGAATATATCTATAACCAGAATCATACAAATTATAGGCTATATTATATATCAGTGTACTTTATATGTAGATATAATCTGACATCCATAGTTGTCCAAGTTGGTAGGATTCATAAGACACCTATATACATAGTACCACTGAAAGGTGATCCCTACTCGGGGACTTTACTGGGAGAGTATCTGTCTAATTCCGTCTCCACTCGAAAATTCATTGCCCCACCGTCTAACCCATGCACCTCCACTCAGGTGCTCTCATGACTTTGGGGAAATAAGGATAGTTATTTTTATTTAAAAATGGAGTACCTGAGGCAGGCACCTGGGTGGCTCATTCAAATAACTGACTCCTGATTTCGGCTCAGGTCATGTTCTCACGGTTCGTTGACTCTGCGTTACAGTGTGGAGCTTGCTTGGGATGCTCTCGCTCTCTCTCTCTCTCTCTCCGCCCCCCCTTCCTCCCCTCTCTCCCCTGCTCACGCACTCTATCTCAAAATAAATAAACAAACTTAAAAAATGGAGTACCTGGAACCACAGATAAGTACCTACTGATTTTTTTTTTTTTTTAATGTTTTATTTATTTCTAGGAGAGAGAGAGACAGCGTGAGCAGGGGAGGGTCAGAGAGAGAGGGAGTCACAGACTGAAACAGCTTCCCGGCTCTGAGCTGGCAGTCAGCACAGAGCCCGACGCGGGGCTCGAACCCACGAACCGTGAGATCATGACCTAAGCAAAAGTCGGCTTGACTTAGTCATGACCGACTAAGCCACCCAGGCGTCCCATGTACCTACTGATTCTATATGTTTGCTCAAAACTACTGATTTTAAACTCTTCGTTTTTGGAAAGCTCAACAGAAGCTCAGCTGGTATAGAGAGATTTCTACATTGATAATATGGTGGGATTTTACTTGAAGTATGCTAATCTTTCTAAAATTTGAATCGCTACTAAATTGCTTTATAGTAGTTCACTACTAGAAATTTGGTATGGTTATCTCATTTGTCTCTGTCATCAAGTTTGCAGGGGGACAGCTCTGTCTCAGTAGCTATGTTGAATAATACAAAAGAAGACAAAATTGAATACCTACTAAATCCATGCAATATGATAGGTGTTTTTACATTATCATAAAATTTTTTAGATTAAAATGTGCTAATGAGTAATCTAGAAGGAAATGCATGGGATGGAAGGAAACTAAAAGATAAAAAATGAAGATCACCTCCAAATTTTCTATTACAGTTTCTGAAGTAGTTTGAAGTGTTTTGTATTATGTTATTTTTAATTATAGGAAGAGGAAAGAAATCAAACTGCAGCTGTACCCCAGAATATTGAAGACTCTTTCCTTTCCTTAAACCTTAATAGGAGAATCTTATATGGAGAACAAATTGTTCTCTAGTAGTTTTATTGGAGATAAATGGAAAATTTAGAGATTCATTTTCTGATTGGTGATTAATTAGTCCCACACTGCTTTAAAAACATAATTGCCATAAAAGAGATATAAACAGGTAATACAGGGAAAGAAAGGGAAGAAGGAATTCTGATTGAAGACTAAATTCATTAAAATGTTCTGATTTCAAAAAAAAAATTTTTTTTTACCAGGTTGGTGATCATCCATTAGAGTAGTAGACTTCCCCATTTCCAAAGAAACAATCCCATCTTGTGGATTCATGAGAGTACACTTTTATTTATTTGTCTAAAATCTGCCAGCTAAACTATAAAGCAACATGAAGTCATTTGACCAAAGTGCATTGTACATATTATCAGAATGGCATTGTTCGAGATGCTGGGGTTTTTTGTTTTGTTGTTGTTGTTTTGTTTTGTTTTGTTTTTAAGAAAGATCCCATTTAGTCTCCATCTCCATTTGGATGTTTATGGGCACTTCAAACCTATCACCTTTACCTATAAATTCTTTTTTCTGTTTTTCCTCTACCACTTTTTGACACTGCCACCACTTTTATTAGATATGTGTCCTAGGGAAATAAATACACACTAATTTTGGAAATGTTTCTAGAATCTATTACAAGATGATTGATGGATCAAAGATGATAAAATTTGATCCATAAGTGAAAAACATTTGAAAAGAATGTGTATGCCCACCTGATAGATAACATGTGGCTGCATACCTATTTACTCTGAACATATTTTTTAAGATGTGCTGTGAAACCCTCCAACGGAAATTAAATGGTGGGGGGAGGGGGGCGGAGTGGTTGCAAAATCAGATAACCTGCATTCTCCTGACACCAAGTGGATTGGAATCATTCCTTTAACCTATCTGGCGCATAGCTCTTTATTGTTGGCATTCTGTGTAAGAGTAGTTGATCTACTTTTGCTAATTTTCTCAAGTTTCTCTAGTGACTGTTTGTTTTCAGTGATTGTGTACTACTTTTCCTGGTGCTTCCCCACCCCCAGCCACCTCCCACCACCAGGCTAAGGGTGAAAATTTTGAACTCCAATCTAACAGTGACTGCCTAACTTAAAAATGTGGCTACAAATTTGTTTTTATGTGTGGGATTAGGTTAAAAAAATGGAAGTTTTTATTCCCTGCACATTGTAGTTTCTCTGCAATCTAAGTATTCATCTGACTCATTTTTCATTCTTTTTATAACTTAGTTTGCAAGTTAATTCTTTAAAAGGTCTGCCAGAGGCAATGATTGGTGCTCCCTTAGTTAATTCAACTTTCCATCCTCCTGTAAATCACTGGTTAGATATGAATAGTCTTTAAAATGAATTGTGAGATTTAATCAGTATAATGTAGTGGAATAATGATGTGCTTCTCTAGATGCGTAATGCTCATTACAGTGTATGAATGCTTATATCTTCAGCAGTTTGATGCCATTTTGTCATGTCTCCAGGCTCAAGTAAGTACAATACTTCATGTACCTGCTTACTTCATTTTCTTTGAGGATTACCATTTTACTTCTTTCTTTGTATTCCATGTATGAATATATATTTACATCTTGCAACATAATTTGTGTTTCTTTATGATAATGAAGCTGTATAATTTTCATGAAAAGAAATATGTGTAGTATGTACTGCATTGAGATCTTCTTGGGGCCAAGGTCCATGACCTTATTTTTGGTCCACAAATGACCCAGAGGTAAGCGCTTGGCAGGTACCTGACTCAGGAGTAGACCTTTTATAGTACCAGTTTGTTGCCCAGATCATTCCAGCATTGGCCGTAGGGAGCTCCCTTAAGTTGTCTTCAGTGCCATCTTGGTAGGATTCCATTTTTTTTTTTTCTTTAACACTTCCTTATTTTTTGGCTTAGAACATGCTCCTTACTCATCTTGTATTTTTCCTGCCCCAGTTCTAGAATCAGCTATTTTTCTGAGGGTGTCCTGTTTCCCCTTAACGGAGGTATTAGAAACTAAGGTCTGGATGCTGATGATCTTGTTACTGCTTCTAGGTGCTCTAACAGGACAGAACTGGAAAATCTGCATGTGCATACTAATACATGTATACCTTCATACCTGTAATTATTTCTGTATCTGTCTGTGTATTAAAATAGATAGGAATTCACACTGATATCTCCCATTTTAATTCAGAAACACAGGTTTCAATCCGGTCTTCCCACTTTGCTTATGGGTAATTTTTTCTCTGAATGTGAGAAACTGGACTCTCATTATTTACAGTAGACTTACTGGTTTTTTGGACCCTGGTAGATCCAAAAAGTAACTTAGAATTGCTAACCTGTACCTCTGTGAAAAACTAGCTTACCAGCTGGAACACAGTATTTATGTACAGTTTGTTTGATATTTAGTTAGCCTTGCAGTGAGCAGTGTTTAGGCCTGTTGTCCAGCTAAGTAACCCTTTTTCCTCTATGCCCTTTAGTGAGGTTATGTCATACATTTATAAAATAGTTATATTCATTCTGCAATTCACTCTGGGTTCTCTGGCATTCTGGTTAATCCATTATTATTAATTTTTTTTCATCTTTTAGTCAATGAAGTTCATCAACCATCACAGTACCATACAGAACATTCCTAACACCTTGGAGATTACCCTTTTGTAGCCCCTGTGTAATCAGTCCCATCCCTCACCCCCACCCACCTGTCCTTGGCAACCACTGATCTGTTTTCCATCCTTATAGTTTTTCCTTTTCCAAAATTCTGCATAAATGGAATCATATGGCATGTAGCCTTTTGGGTTTATTTTCTTTCACTTAGCAAAATATATTTAAGATTCATCCATATTGTTGCATGGAACAATAGTTCATTCCTTTTTATGGCTAAATAGTGTTCCATTCTGCACCAAAGTTTATCCATTAGCCTGCTTCAGGACATCTGGATTGTTTCCAGATTTTGGTGATTGTGAATAAGCTGCAACAGCTATTCATGTTTACGGTTTTATATTATCGTAGTTTTTAATTCACTTGGGTAGATATCTAGGATTGGAATTGCTAGGTCATATGGTAAATGTGAGTGTAATTATTTTTTAAAAAAAACCCTGTCATACGGGTTTTCAAAGTATCTGGAACATTTTACATTCCTACTAGCAATGAGTGGTGGTAGGTATTTTCTATTGTTCTGTATCCTTACCAGCATTTGATGTTTTAGCTTTTTTTTTGTTAGGTATTTTATGTGTGTAGTGGTATCTTACTGCGATTTTAATTTGCATTTCCTTAATAACTAATGATGTTGAACAAGTTTTTACATGATTATTTCCCATCTTTATACCCTCTTTGGTGAAACGTCTGATTATGTCTTTTGCTTAGCGTATTTCTTATTAGGTTGCATATATTCTTATTATTGGGTCTTCAGAGTTCATATATATATATATATATACTGGATACAAGTCCTTTGACAGATGTCTAATTTTCAAATATGTTGTTTTAGTCTGTTATTTGTCATTTATAGAACAGAAGTTTTTGATAATGTCCAGTTTATCAGTTTCTTTCATGACTCATGTTTGTAGTATTGAACCTGAAAATTCATTGGCAAACCAAAGGTCATGCAGATTTTCTCCTAGAAGTGTTATAGCTTTGCATTTTATCTTATGATGTAGTCTTTTCCTTCATTTCTCTCTGTAAGTAGCATTCTTGCTTGCTTCATCCTTTTTAACATATATCTCATAGGTTATTGACTTACTATCTGTACTTACTACATCTTAAGTGTTTCCCTATAGTCTTACAAGCTACTTACTTACTATCTAGACTTACCATTTTTTAAATGGATTTCATCCATATGGATGTTTTTCTTATCTGTAGAAGAACTTAATATTCTCAAATAATGAAGTCCGAGTACATCACAGTGCTTAAGTTACTTAAAGTATTGGAATATCACACATGCCTTATAGTGTGCTCTTATAGCATACTGTTGCCAATTAAGTGTGTCATCCACTAAGATATTAAAACAAGATTCCTGTGTCTTTATTTTCAAATCCATTAATCATTGTGTGTTAAGACATTAAGAAGTCAAAAGCTTTCCTATTCCTGGGTGTATACAGATATTTAAAAATAACATAACTGATAGTAACAAGTAATCATAAGATAAATTGATTCTTTGAAATGTAAATATTCTAAGTGTTTTTGCCTTCAAATGGCTTATAGATAAACAGATGTCATAAATGTCTGGAAATGTAGCGCTAAAAGCCAGAGAATTGAGGCTTAATCAAGTTAAAAAAAAAAAAAAAAAAGGAAAAGACCCAAATAAATGAGTTCATCATATAGAGAAAAGGATGAATATTGAAAATTAAATAAAATAAGCCAAAATTAGTAATAACAAAAGCAATGGTAATAATATTATTAAGGACCTTACTATATCCTAGGTGCTGTGCTAACCTTAACCACTTATCTCTATCATTGAATTTAATAGGTAGCCCATCATAGTCTTTTATCTTGTATTCATTGGCTTGTAAACAAGGGTATGAATTATCTTGGCTAGATGTCCAGAAGTTACTGCTTTTCATTGGTTACCTCTCTGAGTCTGTCTGCTAGTGTAGATCAAACTCTCTGCCTTCATAATTGTTTTCAAACAGCTGCTTCTGGCTCTATACAAACTGAATTCCTGGACTACTCTGATGATAAGAAGTATAAGTTATAGGGTTATCCTTGCTTATCCTAAAACCTCAAGTATTAAAGTTATGTTTATTGTCATTACATAGCTACCAACCCTCTCAGTCTTGTGATTATATTTACCACCTGTTGACCTGGTCTTTCCACATGCCATGATGAAGCTTTAAAGAATAAAAACAGGGGCGCCTGGGTGGCTTAGTCGGTTAAGCGTCCGACTTTCGCTTAGGTCATGATCTCGCGGTTCGTGGGTTTGAGCCCCGCGTCGGGCTCTGTGCTGACTGCCAGCTCAGAGCCTGGAGCCTGTTTCAGTCTGTGACTCCCTCTCTCTCTGACCCTCCCCTGCTCACGCTGTCTCTCTCCTAGAAAAAAATAAAATAAAAAAAAAAAAAAAAGAATAAAAACAGGGGCGCTGGGGTGGCTCAGTCAGTGTACGCATCCAGCTCTTGATTTCAGCTCAGGTCATGATCTCACAGTTCTTGAGACTGATCCCTGCATTGGGCTCTGCATTGAGTGGAGCCTGCTTAAGCTTCTCTCTCTTTCCCTGTGCCCCTCTCCCCTGCACATACATGCTCTCTAAATGAATGAATGAATGAATAAATAAAGTAATATTTAAAAAAAAAAGAATAAAAACATACTCCTTTCCTGCTTCATATTTTCCCTTAGTACCCTGTTTCTCTATTTTTGAGAGAGAGAGAGTGCAAGCATGGGAGGGGCAGAGAGAGAGGGAGACACAGAATCCAGAGCCGGCTCTGTGAGCACAAAGCCCAGTGTGGGGCTCAAACCCACTAATCATGAGATTGTGACCTGAGCAGAAGTTGGATACTCAACCAACTGAGTCATCCAAGTTCCCCTCTTAGGACCCTGTTTCTAACTGCCTCTAGGGCTTTGACTTTAAATGCCCTTTTAGCCTCATTTTTGCCTCTCCTCATACTTCTTACACTTCTGCTGCCCAGTCCTGTAGATCCATCAGGATCCTTTAACATGTCCTATCTTCCTGGAATGTTCTTCACTTACTGTCATTCCATGATAAATTCTCATACATACTTCAAGACCCAACTCAAGTATTTCCTTCCCATGAGGTTGTTTTTGACATGTATTCTCTTCCTCACCAAACAGACTTAATTGATTTTTCTTCAGATGGACACTATTTTCACTATGCACTTATAAATCTTTATTTTCTAAATGGCTATAAGTTTCTCTAGTGTAAAGTCCTTCATTTCCCCCCACTTCATTTTTATTCCCTTTGCCCAGCATAACCATCATTCAGAAAAAGTAGATGAATGAATCTTCCTTGCTTGCTTGCCCTCTATGTTCAGAGCCCCTTCTTCCATATATTTTATGTGAAAACAACCTTGATTTTCTCCACATTTGTACTGTATTTTCAGAAAATCCAAATCAATGGTTTGCAGTGCCTTTTTTTTAAATGGCAGTCTTTCTTCAAATGAAAACTTTCATAAAATGTGTGGGTGTGTACGCACACATATACCCACGTATAAAAAGATCAAGAGTGGGGAGGTTGGAGGTCTAACTTCTGGCCTTTCTAGGGAACTCATGGGGTTCCAAGTAGTACAGTTTTAAAATTATCGACCTTATTTTTCCCTCAGCTTTTGAGTTCTTCCAAATCATTCTTCACATTGCTTAAAAAGAGATCTTTTTAGGGGCGCTTGGGTGGCTCAGTCGGTTAAGCATCCGACTTTGGCTCAGGTCATGTTCTCATATTCGTGGGTTCGAGCCCCATGGCGGGCTCTGTGCTGACAGCTATCTCAGAGCCTGGAGCCTGCTTCAGATTCTGTGTCTCCCTCTCTCTCTGACCCTCCCCTGCTCACGCTGCCCCCCCCCTCAGAAATAAGTAAAACATTAATAAAATTAAAAAAGAGATCTTTATAAAATACAAATAAAATTTATTTCTCATGCTTAAATTTTTTTAGTGAGTCCCCATGACCTCACCTCACATGTGAGCTTCTTAGGAGCTAAGACTACGTCTCTTTCCCCTTTGTGTCTGTAGTACCTGCTGTGGGTTTGGTACCCATTCACCTAGGTGCTCCATGAATATTAAAGATGGTGAAGGAACTTTGCATAGTTACCTATCTTCGTCATTCCAGTGGCTTCGCTTTGCTCATATTGGCAGTGTCCACTTCTTTCATTCAGATCTTTTCCATCATTCAGAGCCAGGCAAATCTTCCTGATTTTAAAGCTATCCTTAGGGGCGCCTACGTGGCTCAGTTGGTTGGGCATCTGACTACAGCTCAGGTCATGATCTCATGGTTCATGAGTTCGAGTTCCACATCAGGCTGTGTGCTGACAGCTCAGAGCCTGGTGCCTGCTTCAGATTCTCTGTCTCCCTCTCTCTCTCTGCACCTCCCCCACTTGCACTCTCTCTCTCTCTCTCAGAAATAAACATCAAAAAATCTTTAAAAATCATCTCAGAAATTGGATGAGTATATATATAAAAAAAAATAAAGCTATCCTTAGTGTCAGCAGTATTCACCAGTTTCCCATTTTTTGATTTCTTAAGTAGTGTGTCATTATTAGAAAGAACAACATATTTGCTGTACTATATTTAGTGCATTGTGTTTTTATACCAGAGATGATGTAACCTCTGCCTGGGTGATTAATCCTAGCCAAAAAGTGAAAATTCATAGAAGGTTTCAAAGGTAGTTTCTTCTCCACAAGAATATACTTTGCTCAGTTCTGAGATATATATACTTCTGCTTATTATTTAGGTTTCTAAATCATTCAAGGTTGTAATATTAAGTTTATACTCTAGTACAGTTGTATGTCAAGATAGATTTGCCTTTGTTTCTCAACACGTTGTAGGTTGAACAATAAATCTTTGTTTTATTGTGTCTTCTGAAACCAAAATTGGTGTTGAGTCAGCTCATAGCCTGCAAATCAAACAGAAGTCTTTGAAAAAGTACACACAATGAATTAAAAGTATTAGCTGTGATTTTTACCATGGATCATTTTCAGGTCCTTGTTCAGAACGAGGAACAGTAAAGCTTTATGCTCTTATATTAACATTCTTTTGGTACGCTTCCTGTGTTCTCTGTTCCTTGTGTGTATTTCAGTGTTTCTTTTGTTGCTTTCAGAATTGTTTTTAATTACATTTTATGTGAGAACGGTTTCCAAAAAAAAAAAAATCAAAATGCTGATAAGAAAAATATATTTCATTTCCTTAAAGACAACCATCAAAACTCATGTTACCAAAGTATTATTATATTCTTATTCAGGCTTGAAGACATTTGGCTTCTTTTTAACTACAATTTTCATCTTTCTAATTACTTTGTGGCCCTTAATAAACTAACTTATTTTTGATAAATTGAAACGATCTCTGTTTAGAATAAGGGGTAAATATTTTCAACACTTCTTGCAGGAAGACTTTTCTCTGAGACACCTGTACTGTTATATTTTATATTTTTGATGGTATTGTGGAAAGAAAAGTGGATACTGTGTCTTTAATGGAAAGCAAAAGGTTATCTTTCTCTGGCCTTTGTGTGTATGTGCTGATGTGGATGTAGGCAGCCAGACAGGCAATGTGTGCAGAGAGACTAGGGAACCGGCTGTGGATCGATAGAAGTGGTGTGAAGTGAATTAATGCGAGGCAGGCCGTCTGTCTGTCATAAGGATTGTGGGGAATGTGGGGCAGTGTGGTCAGTCACTGCAGAGATCTGCTTCCAATAAATTCAAGCCTTCTGCCTGAAAATAAACTCTAGGTACACACGTACTCCCTTCCTTATTGTTAAATTTTACGTTATTCAAAGTAAATGTTCCCAGCAAATTATTGCCTCTAGTATACTTTAATTGGACCACTGGAATGCCACAGTTGTGAGAAACTGATGAAATAAAAATACTTGCTATTCTTTTAGATCCATTTTTCAGTCTCTGTGGAAATCTATATTACTGTGGGAATGAGAAATATAATTTGTGTTAATATTTATAAGCATTGTGGTATATATTTTTCTGAATCCTAAATGTATTGTTTATCACTTTCATCCATCTAATCTTCAATAAAATAATAAAATTATAATGAACTCAAATGGTTTTATATTCCAATATGGATTAAGTGCTGTATTTTAAATGTTACTCTATTAAAATTTAGTATTTAATCTTTGATTATTAAGTTAATCACATGACACGGAGATCTTGTGAGTTCATATTTTTTACCCCTATTCAGATAGTATCGGCCAGTAGGACAAAAGAGTTCATAAAGGTGATTTTAAGCTTTTGAAAGATAAATTTTAAAATAATGTACATGATTTTGCTGATGTGGAGAGGCAAGTACAGTTTTATTCCATTGATTTTGAAAACTATATCCCATATTTACATTTAAAAAATTGTCTTTCTTAAGAGTTTTAAAATATTGCATACAAATAGGCATGTGTGTGTGTTCGTGCATAATCTCACAATGAGTATCTCAGTGTTTAGCATCCAGATGCCGGGGAGAACCCGGGATGGTCTTCCTGCTCCCTGTTCTCGCTGCTGCCAGCCTCAGCCCACCCCGCCCCCTTTCGCTACATGTCCACACTTACTCAGACCTGTTTTCTGTTCCATCCCATTTTTACCTTGTTTTCCTCCTGATTCACAGTACAGAACCAATTTAGAGACAGTATTGTCTGGCATAATATACATTCATTTTTTTTTTATTTTATAAAATCTGGATTTGGGAACTAACTGGCTTTTTAAGTATCTTGTGTCTTTCTATTTTTCGGATCTCCTTTTTAATACTATCTCTATACCTCATAACCGTCTCTTTATTGTACCTTTTTATTGTATGTCTTTCCCCAACGCTTGCTACCTACTCCTATTTTCTTAGTATATTTAAATAACATAATTTGTATCATGGGATTGAAAGTATTCAGTTCTATTCAAGATATATTTTTTGATTTTTGAGTTTATTATGAGAGAGAGGATGTGAGCAGGGGAGGGGCAGAGAGAGAGAGAGGGAGAGAAAGAATCCCAAGCAGGCTCTATGCCGTCAGCACAGAACTCAGTGCGGGGTTTGATCCCAACTGTGGGATCATGACCTGAGCCAAAATCAAGAGTTGGTTGGTTGGTTGGTTGGGGCACCTGGGTGGCTCAGTCGGTTAAGCATCTAACTTCTGCTCAGGTCATGATTTCACAGTTCATGAGTTTAAGCCCTGCATCGGGCTCTGTGCTGACAGCTCGGAGCCTGGAGCCTGCTTTGGATCTGTGTCTCCCTCTCTCTGCCCCTCCCCCACTCACATTTTCTCTCTCTCTCTCTCTCTCTCCCAAAAATACACATTAAAAAAGAGTAGATTGTTTAACCTACTGAGCCATCCAGGTGCCCCTATTCAAGATGTGTTTATGAAATGTTCATTATTGCCAAATATTTTGGGGATACTCAGAAAGTAACTAAGTCTTAGATTTTATGGTGCTGTTTGATAGACAAGTTCACTTACATCAAGTGTATAAGAAAATAGCAAAGTACCACGATGTAATTAATGGACAACCTTTGTAAACTTTATTATTAATATGCAAGAGAGGCACCTGGGTGGCTCAGTTGGTTAAGCATCTGACTCTTGATTTCTGCTCAGGTCATGGTCCCAGGGTTTATGGGATCGAGTGCTGCATTGCACTCTGCACTAACAGCCCAGAGCCTGCTTGGGATTCTGTCCCTCTCACTCTTCCTCTCTGCCTCCCCCTGTGTGTGCTCTCTCTCTCTCTTTCTCAAAATGAATAAACTTAAAAAATAAGCAAGAAACTGAGGCTTCCATATAAATATTTTCTTTTTTAATTTATTTTCAGAGAGTGTGCTTGTGTGTGTGCAAGCGGGGGAAGGGCAGAGAGAGAGACTCTCAAGCAGGGTCCATGCTGTCAGTAAAGAGCTTGAAGCACGACTCAGACTCATGAACTGTGAGATTATGACCAGAGCCAAAATGAAGATGAGACACTTAACCAACTGAGCTACCCAGGCGCCCCCATATATGTATTTTCTAAGTGGACTTTTCTTCATATTCCCCAGGAATATTTCATCATCTTATTGAGAGTGGAGAGTGATTACGTGGCTTTTATGCTTCAAAATGTTTAGTTTTTAATACCAGGAATAAAGGAAAACAATTTTCTCTAGTCTTTCTGTTTCATGGAAAACAGCATTGTACTCTGGCATAATCCTCGGTTCTCTTTAGTGACAGTGATGTAATATCTTCATTGTATCTGTTTCTTTTTTTATGTTACATTTATTGAGGTATGATTTATATATAATAAAACTCACCCTTTTCTGGGATGGGATTTTTACTCTTCTTTGGGTTTTAAGCAAATGTGAGGATAGTCCTGTCCCCACTTCCACAAACAACATACAGATTATTTTCGTTCCTCTAAAATATTTCCTAATACCACTTTACAATTAGCCTCTTGTCTCCAGCAGCCCCTAGTGTGATTTCGATCCTATAGTTTGGCCTTTTACAGAATATCTGCTGTAATGTTGGCCTACTCACATAAGATGGTAATATAACATGTAATTCAATACTGTGGAGATAAGAAATAGCCAAGACGTGGCTGGGAGTTGTTTTAATGTTATCCCTTCTTTCGCAGGTAATGATTACCATGCTCAGAGGGATTAAATAGTAGTTTTGCTTGTCTTGTGCCATACCGTATGGTCCAAAAGTTTAAAAGAAAAAGGTTCTATCATTACCTCAAAGTCAGCTGTTAAAATTAGTTTTTAATGATCTGTAACATTTGGATTTGAGAGTTGATGGTACGAATGTGGTCTTTCCCATTCTCAATATCTCTTCTTCTGAGATCTCCCAACAAAAGTTGGTAATCTCAGCATTTGTTGCCAACCCAATGTCTAGTTTGACTGAAGTTAGGATAGTTAATTTATCTTTAAAAAGTGAAGTGTATGTGTAATTTTGAAGTAACATAACCAGTATCTTTTTATTGATTGGTACCAAAATAACCCAGATATTTTGAATGTGAGGACCAACAGAATGAGTTACATAAATGGTCAAAATCAATGATACGATTCTTTTTTTTTTTTAATGAAAAATGAAACATCACTACTTTCGTAAACAAAACATTCAGGGCACATTTTGTTTTCTTATAAATGTTTTATGTGGCTCTTTTCTCATCTTTTTTCTTCAGCTACATGGTAGAAAAGGTATCAGGAGAGTATGAAGAAGTAGCATGGATGCTGGTGGTTCATCCAAAATGTTAGAAGGCAAACTTTTTAAAAAGAGCTTTATTGAGTATAATTCTCATGCCATTAAATTCATCCTTGAAAGTTTACATTTCCAAGGTTTTTAGTGTATTCAAAGTTGTGCAGCCCTCACCACGATCAATTTCTGAACATTTTCATCACCCCATAAAGACACTGTGTACCCAGAGTATCATTCCCCGTGTCCCCCAGGTCTCCACGCCCTAAGCAACCACAGCCGTACTCCTTGTGCATAGATTTGCTTATTTGGGATTCGTGTAAATGGAATCATACTACATGTGGCGTGTTGTGACTTGTTTTCTTTACTGAATACTTCATTTTTCTGTATTGCTGATTAACATTCCATTGTGTGACTGTATCAATTTATTATGGGATAAATAGTGATATACTCAGACATTCAGTTGATGGACAACTCAGATTGTTTGCACTCTTTGGCTTTTATGAATCATGCTGCTGTGAACATTTGTGTACACGTCTGTGTGGACATAGGTTTCCATTCCCTGGGAGTACAGTTGCTGGGTTTATGTGATAAACTCTGCTTAACCTTTTGAGGAACTGCTAGATTGTTTGCTGTAGAGCTTGCAGGGTGTCTTTTAGAGGGGCGCCTGGCTGCCTCAGTCCATAGTGCGTGCGAGTCTTGATCTCAGGGTTGGGAGTTTGAGCCCATTGGGTACAGAAACTGCTTAAAAAAATCTTTAAAAATTAAAAAATAATAAATAGTTTCTTATGTAGATTAAGCACTAGTCCCTTGTTGGGTATGTGATTTGTGAATCTTTCATCCCAGTCTATAGTTTGTTTTTTCATCCGCTTAATGGGGTCTTTTGCAGAGCAAAAGTGTGTAATTTTGTTGAAGTCCACTTCACTATTTTTTCTTCTATGGACAGTGCTTGAGGTGTCTGTGCTGTCAGCACAGAGCCTGATGCAAACTCCTGAACCACAAGATCATGACCTGAGCCGAAGTGAGATGCTTAAATGACTGAGTTACCTAGGTGCCCCTTGAGTTACTTTTTATATATGGTGTGAGCCTAAGGTCGAGGTTCATATTTGCTTATGGACATCCACTTGTCGTAGCCCACCTGTTGAGGAGATTATCTTTCCCCATTGAATTGCTTTTGCACCTCTGTCAAAAATCAGTTGTACGTATTTCTGTGCATCTTTTTCTTGGTTCTCTATTTTGTTCCATTAACTGAAAACCACATAGTTTTAGTAAACTTACATAAGTCTGGAAATGGAATAGACTGGTTTTTTTTCTACCTTTTCCTTTCCCCCACCCCCAAACTTCTACCTATTCTAATTCTTTTGTCTTTCCATTTGATTTTTGAATAGTTTTGTCTGTATCTACAAAAAGTTGTGCTAAGATTTTCATACAAATTGTATTAAGCCTATATATCAATTTATGGAGAATTAACATCTTTACTGTGTTGAATCTTCCAGTACATGATCATGTTATCTTTCCATTTCATTTATTTAGATCTTTGATTTTTTCATCAGTATTTTGTAGCTTTCAGCCTACAATTCTGTTGTGTATGTTTCTTTTAGATTTACATCTGAGTATTTAAGCTTTTTGAACCATTGTTAGTAGCATTTTAAAATTTAGTTTCATTGCTAGCATATAAAAATACAGTTGATAATTTTTTTTTCTTGTATTCTGCAGCCTTGCTGAACTCACCTATTCAGTTTTTTCTAGATTCCTTTGGATTTTCTGTGTAGACAATCATTATATCTTTAAATAGGGACAGTTTACCTCATCCATTCCAAATGTATCCATGTTCTTTTTTTGCTTTATTACACTGGCTAGAACTTGTAATGCTATGTTATGTAAGAGTGGGGAGTGTGGATATCTTTGCCTTATTCCTGATCACAGGAGGAAAGCATTTAGTCTTTCACCATTAAGTACAATATTAACTATAGATTTCTAGCAGATGCTGTTTATTAAATGAAGCAGTTCCCCTCTATTCTTATTTTTCTGAGAGTTTTCTTTTTTTTTTTTTAATCCTGGATTGATGTTGAATTTTGTCAAATGACAGCTATGATCATATGCTTTTTTTCTTCTTTAGCCTGTTACTATTTGGGACTACATTGATTGGTGTTTGAATATAGAACCAGACTTGCATCCTGGAACTGAAACTCCATTGGTCATGGTGTATAATTCCTTGTTTATGTTGTTGAATTCTATTTCCTTACATTTTGCTTAGGACTAAATTTAGAGACTATAAGCGATACTGATCTATAGTTTTCCTTTTTCCTTTTTTTGCATTTTCTGTTTTTTTTTTCTATCAAGCGAGAAAGGATTTTATAACTTTGTTTTGGAAAGCATTAATCAAAGAACCAATTTCAGCATAGCTACTTCTTGGTCTTTCAGCCTTGGTTAGTCTGAGATCTACATGTTTGGTCTTTAAGCTCTGTCTCGAGATATTGAATGTCCACTATTGAGTAGTTACTGGGCACAACATAAGAACTTCACGGAGGGCTTGACAGTATTGATACTCAGTATTGTGTAATTCCATGATTTTTCGTGGTTATGTTGTGATATTCTGTGTACATACCTCCTACCTGACCTGGGGAACTCAGTCCCTGGAAGAACTTAATGGAGAAAGGATATTGGGGTTTGAAATCAGAAGACCTATGTGTCACTACTGGTCCTGGAATTTAGTAGCTGTATTATGGTGAGCAATTACTTAACCTCTCTGATTAAATGGGATAAATTTAAATGGATTTATAAACTCGTTACTACAAATAGTAGCTGTATTTTTATTGAATCCTTTAATTTTAATAGGAAAAGAAAATACTTAAAAAAGAATGTTACTATCTAAACTGTTCCTTAATATCTTTTCCCTATTTCTCTGATCATTTTCAAAATTATCAACTATTAAGAAACGAGACAGAGTTTTCAGAGATTTGTATTTTGATTTAATATGACATCTTTGATTTTGTGTTTAAGCAATAAATCTTTAGAAATGTGGCAATTACCTTATTTCCTCCCCTCTGTGGTTATTTTACTGAAAGCTATTTTTTAATTAGGTAATTAACTTCATAGTCTATTTTTGGTAATCTTCCTCTTTTACTTTAAAAATTTATCTTGAAAACCCAACAACAAAATGATACTGCAGAGGGATTACTTTGTCATTTGGCATTCACCAAGGACCATTGATTAACACTTTATTTTTTTGGCAGAGCAAGTCTGAGCAAAGTGCTTGTACTAACATGGTATGTCCTCTTCCCCCAGTTGAAGCTATTAGGCCTTGGAGCTGTGTCCTGGTAGATCTGGTTCTGGATCATTCAGGTGGTTAAAGACTAAGATTTTCCTCTGTTGATGGTTTCCTCTCTTGATAAACCTGAGGCAGCAAGACTCAATTTCACATAGAAATGTTTAAGTTTATATACCTTGGGGGAAAGAAAGAAGCCCTCGAATATTTATAGCTTTGATTTTTAAAATATTTTGATGGATAGAATGTATGTAGTTATTGAAGTACGTATTTAAAAGGTTGATTAGAAGGTTCAATTCTTTTTAAAAAAAAGTTCAATTCCTAAAGTAATTTCCAATGGTAAAACTTTTATATTTCATTATTTAGTGATACCCATTGATAACCATGATGAAAAATACTGAACCACCCTACTAGCTATTCCCAAATTAGAAATAATGTAGTACATGCAAATTGGCAACAAAATATATCTTCAAAAGTAGGAAAATAGTGTATAAGGAAAAGACATTTGTATCAACTGGCAAGTTTCTCAGATGGTTTACAATGGAAGCCTCTGGCCCCCTATCTAGTTTGTGTGTCTGCCTCTTAGGTATTTTCAGCATGCTCATTATCAGACCCCCTGTCTAATTCTTCCACAGACAGCGATAGTATCCGCTTTGAAGCAGGGCATTTCAGGTGTCTCACGTAGACCCCACATGCTCGTTGGCATTCCGCCTTCTAGCCCCCAAATTATAAGCAAAACAACATTCCTCTTTGCAGCCTAAGTATGTCTATATCACCTAAAATAACTAGCAAAAATGTTGAAAGGAATCACATAGAAATGTAATTTATTGAGGCATCCTTTTTCTGTTTTTCTCAGCGCTTAGCTGAGTCAGTGTAATTTGTACCCATGGACATATATACATGCACAGAAAGAGCACACATGAAGATTTTGTTCATTTGTGACCCTTCCTAATTGTGGTGAATATCTTCTATGTGTGTATGTTTTTTTTAATCTATTATATTTGTATCCAGTAAGTAAAATAAAAAGCTTTAAGAGTTTTGGTTTCTTAGTTTTACTAACCCTTGTGATTCCATTTGTTGTAGCTGGAGTGTCTGCAGAAGCCATGCAGACTGTCAGCACTGCTCCTGATGCCTTGGGGCCAGAAGCCAAAGTCCAGGAGGAAGAGCACGACCTTGCAGATGATGACATCACAACCGGTGAGCAGGCACATCTTTCACATGATCTGGATGAGCTTTATCCAATATTGGAACACGATTTTAGATTATCTGTAATGGGATTAAATATGTTGATGGAAAAGATGGAAACTTATATCTATGGAGTGTTTAGTTTTATGAGACTCTTTAGTGTCCCTTTTGATCTTGAAGTGGAAAGAAGCAGAAGTGTTTATTTGCTGTCGGTTTGCTCATTGTTGCTGGGACAATGAACCTGCTAGCTGTGCATTTGATTTCCTGGAGACCTTCTAATTCAGAGTCTAGGATCATTACTAAAGCCTTGAAACGTGTAGAGCAATACACCTATTATGTTATGAAAGCTTTTGTAATTGTAGGGTAAACTGAAGAATACTGAAGTTGTAACAGCAATATAGGGTTTATAAGGAAACTTAATAGATATCCTTGTACCTATATTAGAGGAGATACTGCTTTTTAAAGTTATTTGCATCATTTAGATATTGAACAACCTTATCTATGTTATTTATTATATAAATAAAGGAATAAAGTAAAATTTAGGAAAACCATATACCACATATGGTTCCATATTTTATGTTTTATGTTCATATATATTCAGCCTATCTTTTATAGACTTAAATCGGTTTCAGTTACTGGATCTCCAGGTGTATTCAGCTCAATTTCCTTAATCTACAGAGGATTAAAAACAACCTACTATAAATATTTTTATTGGTATTAAGAATGATAAAATTTTGATAAACTTTTGATTTTTGTACAGATGGTTATTATGTAAAATCTGACCATATGAATCCATAAGTCTAGTGAAGCAACAGATAGTAACTTAATAGTAATCAATAATTTGAGGAGCATGGTGAGCCTGGGTGGCTCAGTCGGTTAAGCGTCCGACCTCATCCCAGGTCATGATCTAGCAGTTTGTGAGTTCGAGCCCCATGTTGGACTCTGTGCTGACAGCTCAGAGCCTAGAGCCTGCTTCTGATTCTGTGTCTCCCTCTGGCTCTCTGCACCTCCCCCACTCACTCTCTGTTTCCCTCTGTCTCTCAAAAATGAATAAACATTAAAAAAAAAAAGTAATCAATAATTTAAAAAGAAGCATGCCCAGATACCATCAGTAAAAATTTCAGCAAAAACTAAAGAAAGTTTAAAAAAAAAAATGGAGGGAGGATTTTTTCTTTTAAAGCTCTGTGTGGCAAGTTCTTTACTGTTACTACCTGAACGCGTTTATCATTTTTTCACTGGAAAGAAGTTGAGGGAGCCTAATGATCGCCCTTGAAAATTTACAAAGCATGTATAAAAAACTTGGAGGCTTGTGCTACTGCTGCAAGTAAGTAGTTGACTAAATTGAGGGGCATCTGGTTTTCAGTAAAATGGCAGTAGCTATTATCTGTTACTTTTTAATCCTTTTAATATGTCAGTTCATTGATTTAAAAAATTGCAGCTTAAATATAAATATCTCAGAAATTCCCAACTTTTCTGAAAGCCATTTAGCATTGCACAATTATGGATTTTGTTTCAGTAGTGACTAGAGGAAATGATTGCACTTGCAGGGTTTTTTTTAAACATGTCTTTTAAATTTATTTATTTATTTTGAGAGAGAGAGAGAAAGAGAGAATGAATGAGAATGTTCAGGTTGGGGAGGGGCAGAGAGAGAGAATCCCAAGCAGACTGCACACTGAGTGTGGAGCCCATTGCAGGGCTTGAACTCACAAACCCTGATATCATGACCTGAGCCGAAGTCAGATGCTTAACAAACTGAGCCACCCAGGCCCCCCAGATATTTTTTAAATTACTTTTGTTGGGAGCCATTCTGAGCCCACTAGTCGAGAAAATTCCCTGTGAGGTTAAGGCAAGTTTGCAAGGCTCTTATCATCAGATGACAACCGATATCCACCCCCCACTCAATTATTTCTGCTTGAGCACCGACCCCCAAGGCATCTTGTTGATTGGTTTCGGGAGTGTCATGTCCCCTTATTCTGGCCCTGGTATGATGATTGCACCTTGTGAAGGAACTTATTGTGCGAACTTCTTCTTTTGATTATGGGAACAGACATCGTGTCTCCAGCAGGTCTTGTTTTCCTCGATAGTTTCCCTTGAGCTATAAACAGGCTAATGACTCTGACTCATTCAAGATTGACCTTTACGTGTACAATTCTGTTTCTACCATTGCATTACTCCAAGAGGTTCATACAGCTCAACATGTAAATCAACTAACCAAAAATATTTCTCATGCCCTAGCTACTCAAGAAATCATAGACAAAAAACTAGACAAAAGGTAAATGCACTCAAAGAGGCTATTCTACGTATTGAAAATGAGCTAAACTCTTTAAAGGTACTGTTGGCTCCCCGGTGCCATAAGGAATATAACTGGACAATTAAGTCTTGCCCAGAGACAAAGAACCTAACTTAGAGAGAAGGAACAGATAAGGGCAGAACATAAGTAGTTACTACATATACCTTTGCTAACTGGTGATGTATAGCAGTCCCTTCCCTAAGTCCTACATTCCACAAACATCTTCCCTTACACTGGCAGCTGTGATGAGGATGGATAAGAGTATCTACAACTTAACCTATGACTTAATCTTAGTGTTATTAAAGTCTGTATGTTAGACACCCTGTTATTTTCTTAGTTACTCAACCTCACTATATAATTGGGGCAGTTCTGCAAGAATACTTCTGTAAAACCTGTTTCTGTACACTTTCCAAAGCATCATATCACAGAGAACTATCCATTGTAAAAATTCCATTTTCTGATGCCATGTTATCGTTTAACCTATAAATAAAGACACCAAAACCGACAGGACAGAGATGCCTGCCAGGTGATCAGAAAGAATCTCGGGGCTCTCTCACTGTCTCTCGCCAACACCGTCCATCCTTCAGGGACCCCTGGGCCAGCTGGCACTGGACTCCAGCAAGCTCTTTATTCAGTTATCATTGCTTTTTAAAGTGGTATAGATACGTTTTAATTCTCTGTTTATTTTAAAGGCCCTCTAGTCTACAAAAAGTAATGGTTTAATGCATAGAAGAAAAGAAGTTGCCTTTGTAATAGTAGAATAACTTAATTTGCATTTTGGGAAAAAAAGCTTCATTTTTGAGCACTCAAGTAAGCATTATTAAGTTAGTACATTGAAATTTGGAATTATGCACCACCATAGTCATGAAACAGCAAATAGCACATGACTGTTCTTTTATGTTGTTAAAAATATCAAGAAGCTTAAAAATGAAAATCCAGCTTGGAGATTCAATTAATGCTATGTAAACTGTATTTTAATCTTTAAGAATTTGAGTTAAACATACGTGATGGGTATCTTTTGTCATTTGATTTATTCATATCATGCCATGGGTACTAGAGGCAAGAATGTTCAAAGAATTTAAATAACTGAAAAACCTTCCTTCATGTGTTGTCACAGCAACTAGCATGCTGCAGCCTGTAGACCGTTTAGGTTACCTGTGAATTGTGTGACTTGATTAAGATGTGGTATAGATTTTTGTGAGGGTTTAGAAGAAAACCATATTTCTTTGTATTGACTAGAATCCTATATAAATTACATTATGAAAAGTATGGTAGCTACATTGAGAGAAACCTGTTTCAGGCACAAGAATCTTATTTTGGGACGAGCACCATGGCAGAGCCAGGTACTAATAAAGGGAAATCTGGCCAGGTTTGCCANACTTAAATTGAATCGCTCTATTGTATCTTTTCACAAATAAATAGAAAGTACATCAAGGCAGACATACTTGCCCATACTTTGAATGAATTCTTGTTTGGGAGCTCTAGTTAGGCTAATATGCATTGTAATGTTAGTTTTATATTTGTAGCAATCTGGGACCTAAGTCTTCAATTAGCTTAATTAAACAATGACCAATTAAATAGGAAGTATAGTTTCGTGCTTTGCTATAGACAGAAGAATTATTTTTGTAATTTTTCTCTTGGGTGAGAACGAGTGAGGTATGAATGCAATCTTAGGACACGGATCTGAGCCTCGCAGTCTGTTAGTGCTCGCCTTATGAAAGTGAAGAAGAATGGATAAAGCTTTATAAGCGTTAGCGATGATCAATTGGAACTAATTAAGTTTATTTGAAATGAAGTGTCTTAACTGGAAGAGAACAGCTGGAAAAACTGGGAAGAAAAAATTTGAGTCTTGATTGAGACAATTTAAACCTTCACCCTGTCATTTAAAAAATATGCAGCAGCTTCTTTCTATATCTTTCTTTTTAAAGCTAATATCTATTGATTGGTTCTCCAGTGTAATGTCAGTGTGCCTTGGTCACCACACCCATTCGGTTTTTCTTAGAATTCTGTCTTAAGGCTCATCAGATTCTTTCCTATAACCAAATGCTTTCATTTACACATCAAAGCTGTATAAGCCATTTTCACAGATTAATACTGTTTTCACGTAGAAAAAACATTAAAACCTACTTCATGTAATTTTTTTATATTACAGTACAGCATACATGGGAAAATGTACCTTCTTTTTCACTGGAATTACTTTAGGCTTTGCCATACTCTGTATATTAAAATCTGTTTTAACAATAATAATGACATTTTCTTTACAGTAAAAAGAATGGCATTGATTGTTTCTAGTTTATAATTTCAGTGCCACACTAGTTTTAGTGGATACTTGGTATGTTTGCTTTTATTTGTACAGTATACTTTTATTTTTAGTTATTATAATCGAAATGTTTATTTAGATATATAGTCAATATCTGTAAATAAGGTATGCCTTGTTTTCCTTACAACATTAAATAGGTCCTATTTAATAGAGTAAATATCACTAAAAACTGACTTACATAGAAAAATTTACGTAAGTTACAATCTTTTTTTAGGGCAGTTAATTATTTTTATCTAGTTTTTATCCTGATAAAGGATGGCATTCTGAGTGAGGATAAAGCTAGATGTCCCCTAAATGTTGCATTTTAAAACCTCCTACCCCTACTTGCAGTTAAAAAGAATTTTGGAAAGATTCCATTCACAAACCTGCATAGATCCCTTTAAGAAAATTACTAAATTCTTGTGGGGGCCATACTGCCGTGTCCTTCCCCTTGTTCAATTCAGCATGAACACACTGACCACGTAACAGTGGTGAAGGGTCAGAAGTCACTGACATTGTCAGAAAGAAAGCACATGATAGTAGATCAGCAGGACAGTTGAAAGATTCAGCTGCTTACACCAAAAGCAGCAATGAAATGTGGATTCCAATAGGTGTGTTGACTATATTTGTTGTATTTCTCGTAAAGTTTAAAGTTAATTTGTAAAAAGAGAGAGAGAGAGAAATGCAATGGATAGAAGAAAGATTAGAGAAGACTCTGAGAAATTGAAAGTAACATCCATTCACAAATGAACTATGTACCCAGTCCTTTATACTTGACTCTCACATTTCTTTAAAGTGGATATTGATACTTTTGCAGATACCCTGATGAGGAAACAGGCTCAGAGAGGTCACGTTTCAAGGGTCCCAGACTTCAAGTGATAGATCTGGGACTTAAAATAAGTCCTGCCTGACTCCAAAGCTTATGTGTTGTCTTAAATACGGCCCCACCCTGCCTAATATTCTTAACTCCTTGAATGTTGGCATCTTTTTCTTTTCAAATGTGAGATGTCACAATTCACCTTTACTGCTTTTGATATCAGACATAAGCCTGATAATTGCTGGATAATTTATTATTTAAAATACAAACTTGTTATTCTAACTTTAGACTAAGAGATTATCTCCTTTAGAAAAAAAAATCCTCACAGGGGCGCCTGGGTGGCTCAGTTGGTTAAGCATCTGACTTCAGCTCAGATCATGATCTTCTGTGGGTTCATGCGCCGCATTGGGCTCTGTGCTGACAGCTCAGAGCCTGGAGCCTGCTTCAGTTTCTGTGTCTCCCTCTCTCTGTCTGCCTTGCCCCTGCTTGTGCTCTGTCTCTCTCTCAAAAATAAAGAAACATTAAAATCATCACATATTCTTTAAATGTTCTTTTTAAGTTCTTTATTTAGTATTACTATGATAAAAGACTGTAAATGTAAGTAGTATTTATTACTAAAAATTTAATTGCATACATGTAAAATGAAATGTTTACTATTCTGCCTCGCTTTTTGAAGTCATCAAAAAGTGTGGATTTCTGGGTGAAATACATCACTCCAAATAATTTACATTTGTATACTTTTAATCAGGCAGGAGAAAATGTGAATTAAAATTTTGTTCAGCATTTAACACTTGGCTTTAGTTGTATGTTGATAGGGTATGAAGTAGAGTGTTATAAATATAGTATTTGAGAGTTTCTGATAGGAATATTAAAATACAGCCCAAATTATAGCTTTTAGTCATGCATTTTCTTTTCTCATCCCTTCCTCTAGTTGATTGATTTTCTTGTTTCTTTGTTTTTAACTACCACTTACATTAAGTTAATAACTTTCAGATCTGTATCTCCAACATAGGCTTTTCTTCGGGACATCAGATTAATATGCCTTCCTGCCTGAATGTCCTGTACATACCTACACTATGTTAATTCCTAAGTATATGAAGACCTTATTATACTCTATTCATTTTGTAGTAGCTAACATTCTAGAGTCAAACCCTAGAGCAGGGATAACAATTGAGAATAAATGACTTAAAGTTCACATGGATCTAGTACTGTTTTTTTAGACTGTGAATTATAAGTTGAAGAATGAGAAAGGGAAAAAGGACAGTATAAAAGTCATATTCTAGTTTACTAATTATAAGGCTTCTGGCTCTATGTTTAGAAGGTATAGATACTAGGGGCGCCTGGGTGGCTCAGTCAGTTGGGCATCTGATCTCAGCTCAGGTTATGATCTCGCAATTCGTGGGTTTGAGCCCCGCATCCGGCTTTGTGCTGACAGTTCAGAGCCTGGACCCTGCTTCACATTCTGTGTCTCTCACCCTGCCCTTCCCCTACTCGTGCTCAAGTGCTCTCTCTCTCTCAAGAATAAAGAAAACATTAAAAAAATGAAAAAAGAGAAGGTATAGATACTATACATGGTATCACAACACTATTTCCAGTAGTATTTCTTTCATACCAGCAGTTACTTATGTATATTTACCATGTCTTTCCTATCCTTCTATATTATGTGTATATCTCCTTAACCTACCCCCTTCTTAATGGGTGTTTAATGACTTAAAAGCATTTGTAACACATTAGTGAGGGAATATAGGCTCATTTCTAGATAAACTATCTCCTGATATTTTGAAAATGAGACTTGGAACAGATCTAAGAACATAATTATCTCTGTCGAATCAGTGACTTGTTTCCCGTTTAAAAGTTTATCTTTTTCTCTTGGAAAACAGCCTGTCTTCAAAATTAGGAAAAGGATGTGCCTCATTGGATTTACATGAGAAAAGATATGAAAAAGTTCCTGGGAAAATGTGTTTTATAACTTCAGTCTTAATGAGAGGGTGGAAGATGGGATGCGCTGTAGTGGGGTGCGCCATCAGAGCAGCAGATCCTGAAAGCTCTGGAGAGCGCTGTCCTTGGTCCTCACGCACCCAGACTGGAGATGTGCTTGTGCATCATGGCGCCGGTTGCTGGTCACCATTTCGGTTGCTCTCTCTTTGGTCCTGCTTTTCTTCCCTCTGTGCTCATCTCTCCTGTTGCCCTGCGAGCTGTGCTGCCTCGTTTCTGGGCTCGGCTCTGTCAGCGAAAACCAGAATCTCTTGCGGATTCCCTGGACCCAGGGGCGTCGGTGAACTGTTGTCCACGAGATCCCCCTGGGGCTTGGTGGCCCACCGCAGGAGGCGCAGGGCGGCTTGTCTGTGAAGTGGGCAGGTGCTCTGAGGAAGGAGAGAAGTGCAGAACTTTCCTGGAGGCCTGACTTTTAAACACATGCCACTGAGGAAGTAGAGTGTGGAACCATGTTGTGTGTGGCGGGTACGTAGTGTTTCGTGGCACTCCTCTGGGTGTCTGCAGTCAGGCACGTGGCACTAAGAGAAGTTGCCTCTTTTTGCCCACTGAAATTGTAATGTGTTCAAGATTTAATGTGCCCAAGCTCATATTAAACGGCTTGGCCTGGGGTGGCTCGCCTAAGAACAAGTGCAGAAGGGAAAGAGGCAAGAGCAAGAACAGAACGTGGCCAATAAGTACACTGGAATGTTTAGTCTCTGTTTGAAAATTTTTTTAGGCTTTCAAAAGTGGGAAACGACATGATACCAATGTATTTTGGCCAAAAATGTGATAGTGCATTTAAATGAATTAAGTATGTTTTTTGTTGTTTTTAAATTTTTTTAAATGTTTATTTATTTTTGAGAGAGGGAGACACAGAATCTGAAGCAGGCTCCAGGCTCTGAGCTGTCAGCACAGAGCCCGACGCGGGGCTCAAACTCATGAACCAGGAGATCATGACCTGAGCCAAAGTTGACGCTTAACTGACTGAGCCACCCAGGCTCCCCTAAGTGAATGAAGTATGTTTTATATACTTGATGTTTGCTAAGATAGTCGATGTTAAACTTTTCCACCACATTAAAGTATCATAAAGAATCAGAGGTGCTAGAACAAATTACTTCAATCAGCTGTCACATTGGCACCGAATCTTTTATAATGATAAAAATAGCACTTTTAGTGTGTGTGTGGGGGGGTGGTATTTCCTCTTTGCATATAATAGTTTTGCAAGAGGCTGGTCAAATAAACAGTAATCAACGTCATCTGAGAAAATTCATCTAAAAGAACACATTTAAAAATCAGGGACTGGGGTACCTGGCTGGCTCAGTCAGTAGAGCACATGACTTGATCTCATGATTGAGAGTTTGAGCCCCATGTTGGGTGTAGAGATTATTTAAAATCTTTAAAAAAAAAAAAAGATCAGGGATTTAAAGTAATAACTATCACAACTCACTAGCATTTATTGAGTACCTAATATGTGTCAGTCTGTGCTCTGGGCTCTTTTTAATTCTCACAAGTAATTATAATAAATTTTATTATCAATTTCATTTTACAAGAGAGGACAGTGAGGCACAGGATGGTTAAGTAACTTTCCACATAAAGCCCACAGATAGGAAATGGCAGAATTAGGATTTGAATCCTAAAATAGATCTTCTAGATCTTATGCTCTTAAATAGAAGTAATTTATTCAAATCAAAGTCATTTAAAAAGGTCTTAGAGGCACCTAGTTGGCTCAGTTGGAAGATGGTGCAACTCTTGATCTTGGGGTTGTGAGTTTGAGCCCCCTGTTGGGTGTAGGGATTACTTAAAAATAACATATTAAAAAAATCGTGTGAGAAAATAAAACAAATGTATTTATTACGACACATCATTTTCTCTTTATGAGAGATAGATACCTCTATTTTGATTTTTGATCAAATTTAATATCTTATGTAGCACAAGGAAATACTTAATATGTGAAGAAAAGACTTCCTGTTTTCTTAAAAACTAAACATAGATACTTGGTATAGGAAGACAATTTTATATATTTCCTAAATAAAGTAAGGATTATTTTACCTTTATATAAAACCATACACCTAATATACCAGCATATATATAATATTAGATCACAAAGGCTTAAGGTTTGATTTTCAGATTTAATATTCTCTGACAAATTTAGACTAAATAAGAAAAAGCTGAAATAGATAAAAATGCAGAAATTGGTTTGTTTGTTTTTTAAAGTACTCTCCATGTGAGTGAGTAACCTTCAGGATGAACTTAACATTTGGCCTTTATGAGCTGTGTAATAATACCTCACGGATAAGAATGAATTGCATTAGATTGTGGCACACTATTATATTTCTGTATATTACATGAATTGCCCTTATAATTGATATCAAACCCATATGACCAAAAGTTGTAATTCACAAAAGTAATGACAACAATGTCTCGTAATTCACAGACTTGATGTCATACCTGTGAATGATTACTTTTACTGTGCAAACCATGTTAAAGGAGAAAAACAGGTTTTAAAATGGATGTGGGATTTGGAAGAGTTCTTTTTCCTGATACTTCATAATCATTTTTAATACACAAATGGATAATTAAATTGACTAGTATCCTTGAGTTTACTCATGATTTCTTGGATTAAAATTGTGACACATAAGGACTTTTACTCTTAATTTGAAATTTTTAATCACAAACAAAAGTATCTGAGGTGAAGACAGTCATGTACCTGTATGAATTTCTCCTCTTGTGATGTATAGAAAGAGGGGTCCTCCGTCATAGGTAGGATAAAAATCAAGTTAGAATACTTCATCTTAAAACAAACTACATCTCCACATACAGTTGAGTGAATTAAACAGAGTAAACCTAATTTAAAAGGATTCTGGGAAACCAAACCAGCTACTCTTTCCCCTTTATATACATTCTGATTCAGTGTCGCTTGTACCACCTAAAAGAAGTATAAAGAATATTCTGTTTTGTTCCACAAAAAATATTAGTATCAGTATCCACCTTGTATTTTACTGTCACATTATAGGGAATATGTGGTAAAGCAAGCAGCTAGTTGAGACGCTGATGATCTAATTTGAGAGAGCGGCTGTATGCAGCATAGTTGCATGTAAACATGCACAAATACATGCACATGTGATAGACTTTCGGTTGGGAGAGTTCCAGGCACCAGGAGGAGTTAAGGGTAGGATTTATATATTAAGTAAGTCTGCAGTCATGGGAGAGGTGGACGGACTGTTAATTCAGAGACTTTGAAATGAAGACTCTGAGAGGCTGAGAATAGCCTGACTGGCATTTTTGAGCACCCACTAGGTTTTGAGCCAGTTACTAGACACTGAGGGTAGAATGAAGCTCATTCTCCAGAAGGCAAGACTGCTAACTGGCTGTGTTTGTTGCTTATTGGGAAATTTTTACTTGAAGAAATCTCATAATCATGGAAGTTTGGGGCACCTGGGTGGCTCAGTTGGTTAAGCATCCAACTTTGGCTCCGATCTCATGGTTCATGAGTTCAAATCCCGCACCAAACTCTGGCCTGACAGCTCCAAGCCTGGAACCTTCTCAGATTTCTTGTGTCTCCCTCTCTCTCTGCCACTTCCCCCACTCATCTGTCTATCTGTCCGTCTGTCTGTCTCTTTCTCTCTCTAAAACATAAGTAAACATTAAAAACAATTAAAATTTTAAAAATCATGAAGGTTTAATAAACCCATGTTACCCTGATGTAAAACTGAACATTTCATGTTTGTCTGAGTGGATCTATAGACTTCAGTGAAACAGAAAAACAAAATGAAACCAAGCCAAATCAACTAGATGACAAGCTTGTCTGCGACAGTAAGTATATATTTAGAATATTTTGGAATGAGTGTGGTTGCAGCATAGGATCCAGTATCTCATTGTCCGTGTTCAAGCCTCCGCTTCCCCACTTACTGACTTTGTGGCTTGTGCAAGTTCTTTGACTGTGCAACATCCCCGTTTTTCACCTGAAATATGGGGATACTAAGGCTGTTATGAGGCTTAAGTGAGATAATACATGTGACCTGCGTAGCAGAGGAACGGGCACATATTAAGTGCTCGGGAAATCTATGTGCCCCCTTCCTTGCTTCCTGACCCCTCATCGCCACAACCGTCATTCCTAGGGATTTGCTTTTAGTCAATAGAATGAGTTGTAACTAACTTATGAATCATTTATAAATCAGTTCTTTTAGATGACTTAATGATTATTCTATGTAGTTGGTCATTACTCCCAGGGATATAAATTTACTAGACAAATTTATACTTTATATATAGAGAAAAAGCTACATCCAAACTTGCATGCAAGTTTTCAGAAATTTCTAAAAGCTGGCTCAGGAAATATTGGTGAAGTATTCTGATTTCTTAAATGCTTTTATATAGGCTTATATGTACCACGTTTGTTGTCTGAATTGAATCTTACCAAGGAGAGTACATCATTTGATGAAATAAAAAGGACAGTCTTAAAGGAAAATTAAAAAAAAATTAATATTTATTTATGAGACAGAGACAGAGGGTGAGCAAAGGAGGGGCAGAGAGAAAGGGAGACCCTGAAGCTGAAGCAGGTTCCAGGCTGTGAGCTATCGGCACAGAGCTCGATGTAGGGCTCAAACTCACAAACCGTGAGATCATGACCTGAGCCAAAGTTGGATGCTTAACCAACAGAGCCACCCAGGCACCCCAAAGGAAAATATTTATTTATACTTAGAGTAGCTGAGGGAGAGTCGATTTGCATATTTACATCTGCCCCTGGCCAGTGGTGATCAGTGCACAGTGAGAAGGAGACCGTGATCTAAAAAAGCGATCTGAAGACTGATACAGCCATTCAGTTGAAAAGTGCTGCTAGACTTTGGAAAGCATATATAAAAGATGGTAAAATCAAAAGAGAAAACCTCCATCATACTATCATTAATAATCTTGCCAAGGAAGAGGAAGGAGAAACATTTATTGCAGCTCTCAGACTTGCAAAGGATGTTACTCATTAGCTCAGATTTTAAGAATATTTTGAAAGGTAGAATAATGTATACCACACCAAAGTATAAATTCAGTGTGAGAGATTAAAGACATTTTCAGAAATACAAGATCTCAAAAAAAAAAAAAAGTACTTCCGTTTCTCTTTTATTAGGAACTAGAGGAACAGGTGTGTTATACCAAAGTCAGGGAGTATCGTAAGAAAGAGGAAGCCTGAGATCCTATGATCCAGTTAACATATCTTAGAAAGTCTGGCCCCCGGTTTGATGCTTGCAGACCCTATTCCACTGTTTCATGAGTTGACATCTCTTAGGAACGTAACTTCAGGAACCTAGCCACCCCGAGGATTGCATGGAGAATAGAATTCTGGGAGATAGGCATTTGTGGGTCAAGATCTAATAAGTAGCCCCTCCTTCTGAGAAGAGTCAGTCAGTGATTGGATTAAGTTCACTAAGGTTTCTTTGAATGCATCAAACTATGTTCCAGATACTTTGCAAGATCTAACTGTTAACACTTCTCAGGCTGAGCTTGATTTTTGCTTCCTAGCCTACTTCCCTGTATTCCAGATTTATAACATTACGTAAATCACTGAAAAATATAGAAAACCAACAACAATAAAAGATAATTATTAACTACCCCATTGGGGAAAAAATAAGTAGTATTGAAAAACTTACCCCGATTGCTAAATCACATGGTGGAGCTGGAATAGCTGGGGATAGCAAGCACATCATAATGAAAATATAAATGCTGATTATATTACAGTTTAATAAGAACTGTGATCTAATAAGCAAAGAAAGAAGGCAGATCGTGTGCATGAATGTGGGGAATGTGTGTGAGTGAGTAAAGGTATACGTGTGGTGTGTACACGTAAGCTGTGTATGTGTGAGGGAGATCCCAGTTTTCACTGACCACAGTGGGGAATTGTAAGCCTAAAGATAAGCCTAAAACTGAACAAATTAGAAAATAGCGGTATAGGATTTTTTTCTCCCTTCCCTTCCCTTCCCTTCCCTTCC
>NW_027532203.1:9421932-9453196 GCF_008692635.1 Crocuta crocuta | reverse complement strand
TCCCCTTCCCCTTCCCCTTCCCCTTCCCCTTCCTTTCCTTTTCTTTTTTTTTGCAATATAGGATTTTCTAAGATTGCCAACAGTGGTGGTTTTTGCAAAGCGGACAGTGGGGATAGGGTTGAGGGACTGCCACTTTCTTGTCCTAACTTGTTAGGACTGTTTGACTCTTTAAACAATGCATAGTTTCATAATATAAAAACTAAATTTAAAAGTATTAAATTTCTAAAAAGTAGAATGAGGAAGCATATAACGAAAGGTGATAGTGAAGGGGTGGGGAGACTTGACCAGGGATTTTGAGTGTTTTAGACCAGTGTGTGAGATCGGGGATGCCCCGAAAACACCCGAGGATTGTTAGATACCCTTTCTGGAATGGTGGGGAAGCAAAAGGGCCGAGAAGGAGTGGCGGCTTGAGTGTTAGGACTGTGGGACACAGGGCTGAAAGGCCAGATCTCACCGTCAACCCCGGGCGCGTGGTGTGGGACTTCAGTACCTGCCGTGGCTCCTGTGCTCAATCAGCCCTTTGCTAGGATGGCAGAAAGTAGTGCCCCAGGTTCAAGCAGGGAGGAGCTGGAAACAAGCCAAGTGTGTGTTTCTGTCCACCCTCCTTCCCATCCTATTCCCTAGCTGTTCTGAAGAAGAAGACAAAGGAAATAAGAGTTCCATCAGGCAGTGAGACGGTATAGGACCGAAAGAGGGAGAGACATTAAAAATGCTCAGCTGATGTGAGTATAGGAGTGAAGGAAACCTACATATTTTATTCATTTCTCCTCATGATCTGGTCCGTTGCATCCAAGGGTTATGAAAACTGACTGCAGTGATGACAGAATCACTCTTGGTTAATTTTGAAAAAGAAAACCTGAAGAATGAAAATAACAATCTGCAGGCAGACAAAAGTCTTTATCTGCACCAAAAATCTGCAGTGGATTTTTAAATAGGATTTAGAAGCACTTAGAAGAAAAAGTGAGAATCCCTCCAGGTGCCCTGAACCTTCCCCCCACACTTGAATTTTATCACAGTGTTTCAGTTGTGTTAATTTTGTTACCATCCATCACCTAAAATAATTTTGATGTTTTGGAGTACGATGTATACAATTCATCATAAAATGACATTTATACTCTTCTGTGAGTTTCACTGCACACAACACACAATGAAATGAGTCTTTCTGCTGTTCATGGGAAGCTATTTCTCATTAATTTGGATCTCATAGAATTTGGTTTGACATTGTCATTACTTGCACGAGTATCTTTGCTAATGCTTTACCCCTTATCTTCTCATGAAGTAAGAAATGAATTTATTGACTAACTTAGGGGTAGGGAAGAGAACTTTTGAAAAATAAAAAATAGTCTATAAAGAAAACCCCAGCAATGCAGCTCACAATTCAGCAGGACAATGAATATCCATGTTAGCAGTAGTTAGTACTCACTGCTGTAGGGCTACATCCACCTCATCACCTCTAGGTAAGGACCTTGTGTCTTTGGTGCTTGTGATACTAACGTGTATGTTTGACTTGCCCATAAGCAGTCATGTGGAAGTCTTTTGCACATTCCAGTAGACGTGAGCTTTCAAAGGACCTGGCTTGATGTCAAAGCACGCTTTTTACTATGAAGTCTGCAGAAAGTGGCGTTTACTCTTTGCAGCCCAATGGTGTATCTGGCAGGCGTCTGCGCCTGCGGAAGTGTGGTCTTCAGTATAGCCAGACAGTCCTGGCCGAGTCCCTGGGAAGGGTTCGTGACACACTCCTGAGCATCTTGTTTTTTTTTTTTTTGAGAGAGAGAGTCCCTATGTGTATGAGTGGGGAAGAAATCGGGGGAGAGAGAGAGAGAGAGTGAATCTTCTCCAGGCTCCACATTCAACACGGAGCCTGACACAGAGCCTGATCTCAAGACCATGAGATCATGACCTGAGCTGAAGTCAAGAGTTGGACAGTCAGGTGCACCAGCTGAGCATCTTTGAACTTGAATCTTAGACAGGCAGAAAGTATGGGCAGGGAGATTTTCCAAGCTGGAGTCAGGGCTTGGGAGGGAGAGAGCCAGAGGTGGTATAGCATTTTGGAGTAAGTGTCAGTCGTTCAATATGAATGTGCAGAGAGGGGAGCAGGGCCACGACTGACCGAAGACTGAAGGGATTTCATAAAGGACTGACTAGAGGGGAGGCTCAGTGATGAAAGGCTTTGTATGTCGTGCCGAGCTGCTTTATACTTGTTCAGGGGATAATTAGGAACCTTTGAAGAGTTTTAAGCCAGGTAAAGGTGTAATCTGATTTTCCATTAGTCAAAGCACAGTGGCTATACGTGCTGAATATATTGGAGGTCAATGCTGGGGCATGTGGGGGTATGCCCTTAATGAGGACAGTGAGACCAGTCAGAGGACAGCGTTGCAGTGGGCCAGGGGCCAGCTGCTGAGAGCCTGAACCAAGCTAGTGCAGGTGCAGTTCAATAGCTGCAAACACAGAATAATGAGGTGCTGAATTGAATACTCTAAGCTGCTTTTCTTAGAATGGTATTTAAATTTATTTAAGGCATTCTGGTTATTTAAAGGTCTCTAGGTTTATAATTAAAGTTCATTCTTTCCTAATATTAAAACATTTCAATAAAAAGAATACTTACATTTACAAATGTTAGTTGAGCTAAAATTATTCATGTTGTTCTAAGTGCTTTATTATGAATTTAGTGTAGAGATATTAGTGTCCTTCATGTGCCACATAAAAATCTTTCCCCCTCCATTTTTGCTACATTTTCATAGAGTTGGAAAGACCTAATTTATAATCTAGTAGCTAGATTCTAGACCAGTCTTTTACCCACTGCAACGAATGCCTCATACTACATGGCTGATCATAAAGGTTACTGAGCCTCTGCTCGTACACTGTATTGCCTTTCTATTGCTACATGACAAATTGCCACAAGTATTGTGGTTTAAAATAATCTCAGTTTCCAAGGATCGTGGAGTCCAGACACAGTTTATATCCGCTGCTCTGGGTCTCCCCAGGCTGCAGTCAAGGTGTTGGCCAGCGCTGGGTCTCTCTGAGGTGTGGGGACCTCTTCTATTCGCACTGCCTGTTGGCAGAATTCAGTTCCTTGCAGGTGTAGGGGTGAAGGCCTCAATTTCTAGAGGCTCTTCACCGTCCCCTGCCATGTGGCCCTCTCCACGGGCATTCCCCATCAGAGCAGCTTGCCTTTTAAAGTCGCCATGTGAATTTGTCTGTGCATGCTTATTGTCACCTAACTGTGAGAGTGCCATACAATCTAACCCAGTGACAGCTGTGTCCTTCCATTACTTTACTGTATTCTGTTGGTTAGAAGCAAGTCCCAGGTCCCACCCACACTCAAGGGGAGGGGATGATACAAGGGTGTGAGTCATGTGGGGTTGGGAGGATCACGGTCATATGCTCCTACCACACACACCTTTGCAGTTGTGGGACTCACTGCTTACACTCTCATTCCTTCCGTATTTTTCTCATTTTGTTCGTATATGTGTGGGAAAGAATTTCTCTTCCCATGGCCTCTCTTTGTCCTTTAACAACTTCTCCTATAATTTATAGACCCTTCCCTCTTCTCATCATCTGTACCAACTCTAATTATCAGTTGTGTTACTTAGGCCTTGGCACCTAGAATTGACCACACTACCACTAGCAGACCAGTACAGGTATTATGGGACTGTTGCTTTCCTTTATCTGGGTAATGTAATTCTAAAATTAAGTTGGTTTTCTTTAGAGAGTATCCACATTTTTGACTTCTAAATATGAAATCACCTATAGTCTAATTTTACATAAAGTGCTGGTGATTCAAGTCTTCCCAGTGTAAAAACGGGAATTGGTATTTATCCTTTTTGATTTGTATCTTGTTGGCTTCAGCCACCATCTAGACCAAGAATCTTTGCTGTCCAGTGGATTAGTTATTACTCCAGCTTTATATCCTTCATGAATGTGATAAACAAGGCTTCATTGTTGTCATATGAACTAGATAACTTTGGACTGGGCCCCAGTGAGATTCCTGCAGCATGTGGCTAGAAGCTATTCCACCTCGTCACCAGCCCTGACATTACTGTGTAGGTTCAGTTTCTTTTACTTTAAAATTTTTTAAATTTATTTTTTAATGTTTCTTTTTGAGAGACAGAGTGTGAGTGAGCGAGGGGCAGAGAGAGAGAGGGAGAGGGAGAGAGAGAGAGGGGGAGAGAGAGAGGAACACAGAATCCAAAGCAGGCTCTGAGCTGTCAACACAGAGCCTGATGCTGGGCCCAAACTCAAGAACTGAGAGATCATGACCTGAGCAGAAGGTGGACTTTTAGGCAACTGAGACACCCGAGTGCCCCCAGTTTTTTAACTCAATATAAGCCAACCCTTTTGTGGTGTTACCCAGTTCAAATTGCTCCATCTCATTCTTAAGAATAAGAGATTTCTTCAGGTGCCATGCTGATGTCCGAATACTTGCATTTATGGGCAGCATAGGTTTCAAGTAATGAGTTTTAAATTTGTGGTAGTGAGTCTAACTTCTAGGCATTCAAAGTGGTTTTAAATCATTCTTGAAGTGCATTGAGTTGTAATGATATTGGAGATGTATAGTTTTTTAGTTAGCAACTAACAGCCGTAGTCATCCCCAGGATCCTCAAGGGTCTCCTCAAGCATTATGGTCTGGATGAGTCATGTGACAGCAGATATAACAATCTTCTGCTGGATATCAGGAATTTATATATATATATACACACACACACACACATATATGTATATGTATGTATATATATACACACATGTATGTATATATATGTATGTGTATATATATGTGTGCNGTGGTAGTGAGTCTAACTTCTAGGCATTCAAAGTGGTTTTAAATCATTCTTGAAGTGCATTGAGTTGTAATGATATTGGAGATGTATAGTTTTTTAGTTAGCAACTAACAGCCGTAGTCATCCCCAGGATCCTCAAGGGTCTCCTCAAGCATTATGGTCTGGATGAGTCATGTGACAGCAGATATAACAATCTTCTGCTGGATATCAGGAATTTATATATATATATATATATATATATATACACACACATACACATATATGTATATGTATGTATATATATACACACGTATATGTATGTATATATACGTATGTGTATATATATGTGTGTGTGTATATGTATATATCTACAGTATGTAAAAAGTTGTATTTCTGACTTTGCATATATGCTTTGATTTCATGACAAATATTTATTGATGGGGTATTTATAAGAATGTGTAAATGCTTGATTTGCTCGATTTAAAACTTAGGTCTTATGTTAACTATATTTTTTAAAAAGTTAGCATAAAAGCATAGTAAATCAGATAGGCATAGGATTATTCATATGCTATAGTAAGATAACACTTGAAGGAAACTTAGTTTGGCATTGGAAGAAAAGAATCCAGACCTTTGGTGTTTGTATTTTGTTTCTTTTTGATATTTAGGTACTTGCAGTTAGTTGACTGCATGTGATTCCTGAAATAGGAAAAGGAGCTTACATATTGATAAATCTACCGTATACTTGCTGAGAATGTTTTCTTTAAAAATGAAGTATAGTTGTGAAGCTTGATGAATTTAATTTTCAAGAAAAAACGTGAAGAATAATAGAAAGCTTTGTGTCGTCATTTACAAAGCAGTCAGAGAGCCTGCATTTTATTGACCCACGAAAGCTCAACTTAGCAGATTTTTCCTTTTTCTCTTCCGACTAGAGCTGGTTGTTTTTGAAATAAAAGCAACAGGTGCACTAACAGTACTTTCCTCTTAGCTCTGGCCAGTATTCACCTAAACTTTAGTGAAGAGTGAAAATCTAGAACAAATGAAACCATCTGCCTCTCCCCACCGACTCGTCCCTAACCCACTGTTGGGGACAATGCTGGTACCATACGAGTCAGCCCCTGGACAGTGTCCTGCTGGGCCTTGCCTCAGAGGGTTAGGGCAGATCCTGTCAGCACACATTTTGGGATGTGCTTCCCTCACCGGCCACTTATACAGACATCAAAGCAGCTTTTAATTTGCGTCTAATTACTCCTTAAGAAACTGTCCGCCGTATCCAGCAATAGCTATGGCATAAAAAATTACCACATAAATATGTACTTGTACTGAAATCTGAAATAGACTGAACCTCTGCAAATATTAAATATGAATACATTCTTCCTTGCATCTTTCTTAATCTTTCTTGTAAAAGTATGAGTAAAAGAAGATTGTGTGAACAGAAAGGATTAATTTTAGGTGATTTATGCTCTGTAATAATGTTCATTCCTTTGAAAGAATTCTTTCAAATAAAACTTCTAAGAAGTTGGTTTGGCCCATTTGTCAACGGGAATGTTTATACCAACATAGAACTTCAAATTAGAACAAATTAACACTATTTTCATGAAACTATTCACTGGAATTTTAATAGGGCTATAATTTTTATTTGTGTATTCTCGTGGATTTTTCCAGTTAAAAAAATATTACTAAATATCTTATAATCAAGGGTGACTGCTCAGAGCTGTGACTGATAAACATCTGTCACATCACACACTTGCATAAACAACTTGTCCTTTGTCAGGTTTATGAGTTGACATCTGTCTAAATGACAGATGTCAGTGCAGTTAAGACGCAGTTTGATTTGGGGGGTGTCAATCTAAAAGAGGCTCACGTTTTAGTCATTTGCATTTAAAAACAAATGTGGCCGTTGCCATTAATATAATTTCCCCCGTCCTTAGTAAAGAAGCATGAACACACAACACTAGTGACTATTTGGACCCAGCTTTCTATGGGTATGACCTGTAAAGAGATCTTGAAATTAGTCATTGTGACCATTTTGTAAGCCATTGTGACCAGTGAGAAAAGAAGTCTATCGATTAGCAATGGCTGACATTTCAAAATGGCCGTGTAGAAAATGTTATTGGATATATTAATGTTTCTCATCAGCTATAATCACCAACAAAATTTAAGTAAAAATGTCACAAGCTGAATCTGTTTAACAATTTGCTATTGTAAAATTTTAAACAAGTTTTATAACCTCTAATTTTGATTAGTATATTAAAAATGTCACCTTTATGAGATCATTACTCTAATGGTTTTAAAAAAATATGGGAAAAAGAAGTGAAAAAAATAGCTTGGGAGTAAGTTTAGATACTGAAAGATTTTGATTTTTTAATTAGGTAAAATTGTGTAACACAAGTTAACCATTTTAAAGTGAGCAATTTGATTCATTTTAAGAATAAAAAGACATTATGAGCTGACGTACTACCATGACTGATATGGATGTATACCAGTGTAGAATGAAAAAAGTAGAATGTTTTTATTCAGGCAAAAATTTTGAGAGGGTTGTTTAAGTGTTAGCATCTTAATTACAAAACACTGTGTGATGATGTACAGAAGAAAATCTGGGTTTGCATGAATTAACTTTAAGGAACTCAGCAGGCACTCAGTATGGGAGTATTTGCTAAAGTGCCTGTATCAACGTAGCTTTATTTTGTTTGCCTTTTACTTTATTATACCTGAAAGCATATTCTTTGATCCTTATTTAAGTTCTTAGGCATTTTATTCATAAGCACCAGTATACTGCTCAGAGAATGTTAAGTCCAAGTTCTCTGTTTTTTTAACAGTTATAGTAGTTGTATCAAACTGGACCTACCACCTTTGAATAATTAAATGACATGAGGAAGTTAAGCATAGATTTTCTTTTGACAGTTTTGGACATCTGGTGGGGCATGATTACAAGAATTTTTTATTTAAATGGTTTTTAAATATTTATTTTGAGAAGGAGAGAGCACTTCTGCACACAAGTAAGGGAGGAGCAGACAGCAAAGGAGAAAGAGAGAAAGAGAGAGAGAGAAAGAGAATCCCAAGCAAGCTCCATGCTGTCACTACAGAGCCAGAGAGAGAGAGAGAGAAAATCCCAAGCAAGCTCCATGCTGTCAGTACAGAGCCAGACGCAGGGCTGGATCTAATGAACCATGAGATCATGACTTGAGCCAAAAGAAAGAGTCAGACGCTTAACCAACTGAGCCACCCAGGTGTCCCAGAATGCAAGAATTTTAATGACTAAATTTGTACCTGCTTCAAAATTTATATATTTTATACTCATTTATTTTGATCCCAGAGCATACTCATTGTAGACAACAAAATTGTCCCCATAGCAGAAATCTTTAAATTATCTGACGCTAATTTTATTTTTGTGCATGTACTCAAAATTGGGGAAAAAAAATGAGACATAGGCTGTGTTTTAATATCAGATGCACAGATTCTCACGAATTGGAATTAGAATTAAGTGGTGTTTATATATTATACTCCATTTTAAGGCATTTAAGGCAAATGTAATAGAAAATATTTTGCTTATTCAATACGTAAAACCACATGATAACCATAAACATCACATTTCAATGGTTTGAAATTTTATTTCATTAGCTATAAATTTGGTTTTATAGTGAGATACCAGGAATAAGTAAAAAAAAATCTAGAAATATATAAAATACAAAATATGTTTATTTCTTTCAAGCAAAGATTATATATGCTTACTATAAAGGTTATAAGGTTACTTTGTAATCGGTATACATTCATTCCCTACCTTGTTTATGCTTATTTAACAAGTTAAACATACAGAGATCCGGTTTAATTCACTATAAATTATTTTTAATATGGAAAGTTTCAAATATATATAAAATTAGTATAATGAATGTCCATTTACTTTCTACTTCAGTGATTGTCAACCTGTAGTTGGTTTCATTTGTTTTCCTCTCCACTGGATTATTTTAATACAAACCACAGACAGCATATCACTTTATGATTAATATTTCTGTATGTATCTCCTGATAACTCTTCCACAATGTGGTTGTTTAGAATTATTACTTCTTTAATATTATCTAACATCTGGTCATTGAATTGGCATAAGTTCTGCAGAATAAGTCAAATTGTCATAATCAAGATACCTCTGTACTTGGAAATCTCATTAGAGAAGAAAATAACAGTATAAAGCAGAAAGTTATAGTAATTAGCCACTTTACTTTTGAGGTTGACAAACTATAGCATATGAGCCTTGGTAAGGTATGGTTTTGTCCAGATGGGGTATTTTTATTAGTTTTATTTATTTTTTTTTAATTTAAAAAAATGTTTTAAATGTTTTATTCATTTCTAGGAGAGAGAGAGAGACAGAGACAGTGTGAGCAGGGGAGGGTCAGAGAGCGAGGGAGACGCAGAATCTGAAACAGCCTCCACACTCTGAACTGGCAGTCAGCACAGAGCCCGACGCAGGGCTCGAACCCACGAACCGTGAGATCATGACCTAAGTGAAAGTCAGACACTTAACCAACTAAGCCATCCAGGCGCCTCGTTTTATTTATTTTTTTAATGTTTATTTTTGAAAGACAGAGCGCGAGCAGGGAAGTGTAGAGAGAGGGAGACACAGAATCTGACCTGGTCACACAGAGCCTGACACCGGGCCCGAACTCACAAACGATGAGATCATGACCTGAGCTGAAGTCGGATGCTGAACCGACTGAGCCACCCAGGTGCCCCCAAATGGAGTATTTTTAAATGATGGGTTGAGCATATGGAAAAAGAAGACCAAAAAGGTTCCTGATGGTGAGGAAGGAAGCTGTGTGCCATTGCTAGCAGGGCATGAGTTAAGAGAAGAGAGAGGTTATCCCCAGACAGAGACAAAGGAGACAATGGAGTGATTGTGAAGAGAGAATCGTCCATGACGTTGGACTAGTGGGTTTCTCCAGAGGAATGAAGAATTCTAAAATGGAAGTGTAATGGGGAACCAAAATGATCAAGAAAGATAAAGATAAGAGAATAAAATCTTTTTTGAACCAGTGCTCCGGAAGTGGACCTATTGCAGGGCCCTAAGCTGTGGCTGTGGGTCCTGTTATTTTCAGTCATCTTCACAGGAAAAACGTTTTTTTGTAAGCCTCCCGACACTGTTTCTACTTCCACGTAGTGGCCCAACAAGTACCTCAACGAGTGGACTTCATGACTTAACTACTGAGTGTGTCTAAGTTCACTGGGTTTTGTTCAGGAGGTTCAAATGTTGAGGAAGGCCTGACTCAAAGGAAACTTGGTCAGTACTTCACAATTTGGCATTAGTTTCTGCTTTTATTAGAATTTATGAGTGTGAAGTCCTGCCATGTAATAATATTAGGAAATCTTACTCCAATCCTGAATGGGGCAGGAAAGGAATTTTTGTCCTTACTCTGATATTTTGAGTTGCTGAAAAAGAATCTGATGTGTCTGACTACATGACAGTATGTCTGTAATGTATACATTATGAGACTCATGTCGACAAAACAGCACCAGCTTAAATCTTTTAGGATTATAAGCAGGGCATTGCTCTTTTGTTTGGGGAAAAGCAAACAAAACTTGCACCTAAACTAAATGCAGCCTATCACTTTTAAAGATTTTAATAGAGCTTGATTTTGCCAGTAATCTTTTCATTTGTTTTATTTTGTTAAGTGTTCTAAAAACTACAAGCATAGGGGGCAGTCTACTGATTTGATGATAAAATAATAATTGTAATTGTTACCATTAATTATATCTCCAGTATTATGAACCAGATGCTTTATCTCTTTAACCCTAACAAACTAATCAGTTGTATTATGTTGTCCACATTTCAGAGATGAGGAATCTCAAGCCCAGAGAGATTAAGTATGTTATTCAAATTCACTCAGCTTATATGCTTCTAAGGCTGGAATTCTGATTTGGTCTGGTAATGTCAAAGCTTGGGCCATACCACCTAATTAGGCCATGCCACCTAATATTTGTAAAATACCTGATGTAGAGTCTAGGACATGGTGGCTGTTGAAAAAGAGTTGTTTTTCCTGCCACCAAGATGGAGAAACTGATCTTAGTTCTCATGCAAACATGTAGTCATGTACACTTAAATAACCTTGGAATGATACAGGAATATTTGTGGCCTCTTTCTAGATAGCTGGGTCCTCAGCCTGGTAAGAGAGCTTCAATTAGAAGTTTCTTATTCTGTCAGTTCATTCATCATGTCCTATAAGAAAGTATCTGGGGCACCTCCTTTATAGTAAATAACAATTACTATCTGTTTTAATGCCATCTAAATATTTACTACATTTTAGTATTTGCCCAAATATCAAGAGGTTAACATTACTTTTAATATTGTCAGAATAATCCTTAAACTTTTAAGCCATTCCTGGGGACACATTGATGTGATGGCTTAAACAAGTGTAAGTATAAATCTAATTCGTATATGTAGGAAAAAATGCTTGTGCACATATACATATATGAATATATGTACTAGAATATTTAGACTGCTGAAAATCTATAGATAATTACATTCATTTGAAATAAAAATGTAAACACTCCTGTTGAAGAACTTAAGGCTAAAGTACTTTGGCATGATTTGTTTTTGTTTTTGTTTTTTTGAGAGAGAGTGCGCACATGCGAGCAAGCTCAAGTGGGGTACTGGCAAAGGGGGAGAGAATCTCAAGCAGTCTCCATGATCAGCATGAAGGTCGATGGGGGGCTCGATTTCACGATCGTGAGATCATGATCTGTGTCGAAATCAAGAGTCAGATGCTTAACCAACTAAGCCACCTAGGCACCCCAGCATGATTTTATTTTTTTAAATGTTTCCTACACGGATTTTTAATATTATTTTAACTCCAGTTAGTTAACATTCTTCACTTTGAATTACACATATTGGCAGGTCCTAACATTAAGTTACCATCGTCACACAGTTTGTTTGCCCCTACATAAATATAATAGGTTTCAATTCAATTAATGAACTTGTATTAGTTATTGGTTTATGGGAAAATGAAGGGCTCAGACAAAATATGAAATTTCCTTAAAAGGTTTTCCCTTTGTATGTATAAAGTTCTAAATACTTTTTAAAATTACAGAAAGAATGTAAATTACCTTTTAGGAATTGTAGAAAGCAAAAGTAAAGAAATATTGAATACCACTGTCTCAACACAGTAACTGTTAAGGTGGTGACAGACTTCTCCCAGTCTTCTTTCCTGTGCTTTTTAAAAAATATTTCTTTAGTTTTGAGAGAGAGAGAGACACAGTGTGAGTGGGAGAGGGTCAGAGAGAAAGGGAGACACAGAATCCGAAGCAGGCTCCAGGCTCCGAGCTGTCAGCACAGAGCCCTACCTACGCAGGGCTCGAACCCATGAACCGTGAGATCATGACCTGAGCCGAAGTCAGACGCTTAACTAACTGAGCCACCCAGGCGCCCCTCCTGTGCATTTTAAAAGTTATTATAGGGAACACACAATTCTGCATCCTGGTGTTTTATCCCCTACTTAGCTTTGTATCATAAGCATTATTCTTAAGATGGATTTTAATGGTTTAAAATATTGCATATAGTATATATAAATAAGTTGCCTTTCATTTCCTGTTTACTTTCAGAATGTTTCCCCTATTTAACACAGACAACCAAACACATCAAAAACAATCATCACTGCTCCATTAAATTAAAGGACCTATTTCATTTACCCAACTTAAAATATATTCTGTTTAATCAATTAGCCAACTTTAATTGCAGTGTCACACCCGAACACACCACACCAGCCAAACCAAGAACTAGAGTATTACCAATCATTTATATCTATGTGTGTGTCCGCACCGTATTCCGTTGGCCCACCTGCTCTTTTAGATAACCACTCTTTTTAATTTTGTGCGTATTGTTTCCTTGCTTTCTGTTTATTTTTTTCTCATGCATGGGATTACTAAACAGTGTATAGTGTAGTTTCACTTGTTTTAAACTGTAGAAAAAGCCTTTTCAGTATATACAGTCTTTTGGTACTTGGTTTTTGTTTTTTTTTTTATTCACTTAACTGTATATTAACAAAGATCTATTTATCTTGTATGTAGCTATGGTTTAGTATCTTTACCACTTACTAGTGGTAAATAGGAAAGAAATCATAATTTGTTGATTCACTTTTCTGTGAATGGACAGTTGAGTTACTAGGGTTTTGTGTTTGGTTTTACTATTAGAAACAGTACTGTTATAAACCCCTTTATTCATGTCTTTTATGCACATGCGTACAATTTTCTCTTGAGTATAAACTAGGATTGTAGTTGCAATGTCTTAAGATATGCTAAATGATTAACTTTATAAAATGGTATCTTACTGTGCCCTTGGTCTCTGTACATACTAATGAGTTTGAGCATGTGTGTTTTCTCTTCCATGAAATGCCTGTTCAAGTCTCTTGTCCATTTCTTTTAATTGGATCTTGGTCTTTCTATTGTAGAAGTTCTTTATATGTTTAGAATACTAAATATGACATATGTTCGGTTTACTCATGACATCTTTGGTGTGTACATTTTCATTTCTATAAGGTGCTTGGATGAAAAGGAGTTCTTAACTTTTATGTAATTTAATTTATTCCTCTTTCCTTTTTTGATGAGTGCATTTAGAAACTTCATAAGCTCTTATGTCATTATCCATGCTTTTCTCCCAAAGTCTTAAGGTTTTACTCCTGACACATAAGTTCTTAATCCACCTGTAGTTGACTTTTGTGTATGGTTTGAGTTCCACTTTGATTTTTACTCATACAGATGACCCTCTCTTTCATGAGATTTGTATATGTATCTGTATTCTTTTTTTTTTTTTTTTGGTTCCTTATTTTCTTCTGTGTGTAAATTTGTCCTTGCACCAAAACCATACTGTTTTAATTACTGTAGTTTTATAACCTCTTTATATCCAATAGGGCAAATGTTCCTTCATTTTCTTCTTCAGAGGTATCTTGGTTATTCTTGGCTCTTTGTTCCTCCATAATACATTTTACAGTGAAGTTAATTATTCATCACAGGCTACGCCTGAAAACCTCTGCCTTTACCCTTTGTGCTTTTGCTTCTATAAAACTTAAGATTTTAAGAGCAGAGCAGAATATCCTTTCTTTACAAGGTATCCCAAAGAGGGGGGAAGGGGCTGAGCTACTTAAGACAAATTCCACGTCCTAGACTCATCCATCCGAAGAGTCATTCTACTACCACTGGGAGCACTGAGTTAAGGATGGGCGAGCAATCCCATCTCTATCCTCTTTTTCTGTCTCCCAAAGTTTAGTAGTAATTAGGTTTTGCTTAGAGTTCTCTGTTCAGTCCACTTCTCAGTCTCTGTTCTCAGTAATCTCTACCAGCCTCACAGCATTACTCATCACCTGACCAGGAGCAGTGCTCAGCCTTCTCTCTCCACACCTCATCTCTCTGCTGAGCTCCAGCCTTTTGTTTTCAGGTGCTTGCCTGGATATCCATAAGATAGTTTAAACTCAGTTATGTTTAAACTGAGCTTGTTTTTATTAATGACACCATTCGTGCAGATTTGAAACCGTAAAATTATGTTTGACTCTCTGCCGTCTTGTGCCTCTGAGCCCCGTTAAACACAGAGATACAGCACAGTTTTTATCGCTGTATTACTATTTCCTCTTTTACATTTTCACGGCCACTACCCTACTTTGTAGCTTTTTAGTGTCTATTGTCGCTCATAGCTCAGATCCCTTAAGTGTGCAGTTGCCAAATGGATCTTCCTAATAATCACCGTGTGATTAAAAAATTTTCACTGGCTTTTCATTGCTTTTAGAATGTAATTTAGGGGCGCCTGGGTGGCTTAGTCGGTTAAGCGTCCGACTTGCGCTTAGGTCATGATCTCGCGGTTTGTGGGTTCGAGCCCCGCGTCGGGCTCTGTGCTGACTGCCAGCTCAGAGCCTGGAGCCTATTTCAGAGTCTGTATCTCCTTCTCTCTCTGACCCTCCCCTGCTCACGCTGTCTCTCTCTCTCTCCTAGAAATAAAATAAAAACATTTAAAAGAAAAAGAATATAATTTAATTTCCTTAGCCTGCATTCAAGGCCTCTGTATTCTAAAACTACTGGACATTCTAGGCTTAGGTACCCACCTGCTGCTTTCATGATGTCTATCTTGGGCCGGAAGCACACTAGTTCCGGTTTCCCATGTGTGACCAGGGCCGTTCTGCTTGTGTACTTGATTCATTAACTCAGTGAATCTTTATTAAGCGTCTATATGCCAGGCACTGTTCTAGGCCCATGAACCAAAGGACAGAAATCCCAATTCCTGTCTTCATGCAGCTTACATTCTAGTACAGAGAGGAGGGTGCTGGGGGCAGGGCTCAATAAAAATAAGAAGTGAGAGTATTTTTTACTATGTGAGGAGATGGTAGGCAGCTTGGGAGAAAATGGAACAGGATAAAGGGGAATAAGGAGGAGACCATTAGCCGGAGGCGTGAGAATGGGATGGTGGTTGGGATTGACCTCTACTGTTACAGCTTCTTATTCTTTTGATGTGCCTCCCATTTCTTCTTATCAAGCGCACATGGATTGGGGGGACCTGCCTTGAAAAGCACCTCCCCTGGGAGGCATGCCACCCCTCCCCACCCCCTGCTAGAATCAGTTTCCTCTGAATGTCCGTGCTTTGTTTTTTTTAATTTTTTAAACATTTTTCTTTATTATTGAGAGACAGAGAAGGACAGAGCATGAGCGTGGCAGGGGCAGAGAGAGGGGCAGACACAGGATCCAAAGGAGGCTCCAGGCTCTGAGCTGTCAGCACAGAGCCCAACGTGGGGCTCGAACTCACAAACCGCGAGATCAAATCATGACCTGAGCCAAAGTCGAATGCTTAACCGACTGCGCCACTAAAGCACCCCCGTCTGTGCCTTTCTTATAAGCGGTTGCCCTTGCTTACAAAGTATTGCTATCTCCCTTGCGTTTCAGTTATTTGTTAGTTTATCTTTGCTTTCCTATTAAGTGTGAAGATCTTTGAAGAAAGGGGATCTTTTCTCGTTTCGTTAAGGTGGTGGTTAAAAACCCTGGCTCGCACCCTGGCTCCATCACTTCCTGGGCTGTGCGACGTGGGCAGCTTGTTCCACGTGGGACCTCAGCTTCCTTATCTCTGAGCCCTCTGTCTAGCGTTGATGGTTGTCTGCCTTATTTTCTATGTCAGTCTCTTGTTTGTCTCTTACATTATCACACTTTGCAATTGGTAGTCACTTGTCTCTGTGTTTGCCTTCCTCCCCTGCATGTAAGCTGTGGAAAAATGGACGGGTCGTTGGCTGTCTTGTTCTCTGTGTGCTCCCCTCTCGCTTTGAGCAGGAGGATGTTTGTAGGAGTTATATCAAAGTGCTGGGACGTGTTGTGTCTTATATAAATATATAAAATACACAAAGACAGTAGGGGATGCACAGTGAAAAATTCAGGACCATTGAGCATAAAGAAGTCTTTTACGATGCTTCACAATGATGAAGAGAAAGAATATCCCTTCTTCATGTGGTTTCTACTTCGTTTTACCTTGAGAAGGCTGGCTCTTGGACTGAATCTGTTTCCTTCTCCTGCTGCTCATAGAAGTCTTACAGGCATTTTCTACACTAACATCTTTATGGTTTTAGTAGCATCGATTTTTGTTAGGTGTAACTAGTGGATGATTATAAACCATTTTGTGAATATAAATGCAAAAAAAGTATTGTATAATAATGGAATGGAGAAGAGAGGAGGAGAATGGGTTTCCACACTTGCACTGAATTTCAGCCCCTGACTGTGTGGTGGTTCCTGGAATGAAGGTAGTCAGGGCCCCTCTGCAAGCCCATCGCCGTTGCTGCCTGGAAATACAGAGTGATGGGTCTGGGCTTCCAAGAATATGTGACTGTCCTTGAGGGAATACTAAAATTAGCTCATATTCCATACAAATTCTTATAAACCATTAATACTTTATAACCATTAATCTCCATATGATTTCCCTATGTAAATCAACCATGAATGTTCAGTCCATTTACTAACATGTAAAAAGTAGCTCATTTCAACCAAAACAAAGTGGTTTGGTTTTACCACCCCTAAATTTGGTCTACATTTACATCTGTTTATAAAATCTGAGCATCCCCCCCCCAACCTAATGCTTCAGTGCTCTCTTCTAATAAAAAAATCAATATATGCATCCAGCACTCATGAGTAACCCTATAATAATAAACAGAGTACATGCAATTGAAAAAAAGTAATTTCAGGAAAAAGCTGATTAGGATTATGGTCAACCACAAGTCTTTCTTAAAAATAGAGGTTATGCAGTATTAGGAATATAATCTTTTTCATTTGATCATATCATTTTGAGAAACCCTTAATCCTAATTTAAAAAATCTTTATTCAAACAATGTTTCGTGATCTTTCCTTTCATACAATTAATAAAGCAATTAATCTAAAGAATTCTAAATTATGATGTTTTAAAATTTCTGACTCAGTTCAATTTAATAATGGTTTTTCTGGCTCTCTCTGTATTTGATGAGCATTTTTAAAGGAGTATTTGCATTCTAAATCATCAGTTTTATATCAAATAATAAGTGAAAATGTTTTATGATAACAAGCGTAATTTTTTTAGAAAAGTTTATCTTTATTTTCCTAGAAATACACTTGCTCTTTTTTGATGCTGCCTACTCTGAGTTGCTAATTTCCTATATCATAAAATTTTTCCATTAAAAAAAATGTTTTAAATTTGAATTCTTTATACCTTTGCAAACACGTCAATTTCTTATGCAAAATAAGGAATCTACACTTCTTATTATTCACTCTTTCACTGATCTTTGATGGTTGCACTTTGATAAGTAAATAGATCATCTAAGATTCAATAGGCCAATTGCAGTATATAATAGCTATTCAGAGGCAATTAAACTGCCTTTTTTCATGCCGGCATGTGAGCCGCCCTTTCACAACCTTCAACTTGATTCGTGGTGATTCAAAATTAACTTAAAAGTCTTGTTTGCTGACAGCTTAAAGCTTAATTGACTGAAAGCCAAATAGAGTGTGTTCTGTATTCAGCACTAGGGCTATTGATAAAGCCATGTGTAAATTGTGCATGGTGAAAGACAGCGATTGGGCCCTGTTCATGTATTAGCCCACAACTTAGCATTGCTGCCCAGTCAGAATTGCTTTGTCAAGTCTTTTATCACACCAGGTTAACTCTCTCTGGACTTGCTCCAGCGGCAGAGCAGTCCAGTATTGAGCTTGTATGATACAGTGGGGCTTGCTGCAATTCTGTTCCTCACTTGTGGTTTCATTTTTTCCCCCTCTCATATAGTATTGGCCTTTCATTTCTGAACGGGATTGTGGGTAGCATATTTCAAGAAGCTGCTGATTTTCCGTATTTGTCACTTCAAGAAAGCAGAGTATATAGGTTTAGGGATTTTGAAAAATATTTTCAGAAAACAAGTATCATAATGATTTGCCTCTCTTATGAAAATTAAATCTAGCCATTTTGAACATTTAATTAGGATAAGGAATGCATGCTTAATAGCCTCAAGTGTAATATAAACTATTACATTACACTAACAGCTATACTGTCAGATGCTCCCAATACTTTTATTCAAAAAATATTTCAGTGATTATTATACCTTTTCGGCCATGTGCATTTCTTTTTTAAAAATTTATGTTTAATGAAGAAATGAGATGGATTATTAATATATTAATATGTTTTATAAATTTCATAGTTAAGCCTTTTCAAAAAGAAAAGCCTTAGTAGATTCAGTTGTATAGAAAGTACCAGACAGTTTGTATATAAATACACATTAACAAATAATGAAAAATTCAGGAGCAACACTGAAACAATTTTCAGAAGCACTATACAGTTGTCATTTATTATGTTTACATATCTTGGAACTCTGTAAACTTTACATTTTAATGTGAAGCTTTTGATCTCATAGTACTTGAATAACTTAAAAATGTTAAGTTCAGCACGTAATGTGTTTTGAAGATATTTTACAAGTAATGTTTAAGTTTGACTTTTTCAGATCTTTGTGCAATGATATATAAATATGTTTGTGATGAACTCTCTGTTTTTATTTCTTATCTTAATTTTATACAGTCAAATCTTAAATTCAGCATAGCAGATCCATTATGTTTTTTGAAAAATTTTCTCATTTACCTAATGTCTGTATTAATTAAATATTTGAAATGTGAGAAAACTTAAATTGCCTATTTCATATCCTTACAATTTAGTGTCGTTGTTTTTGTCTTTAGGGCATTCAAATAAAACCTATAAAATAGAAGAACCTAATTTTTATAATTTTGATGGAAGTAATGAAAATAAATTTTTAAATTATTGTGTATTGCAGATTCTATTATAATGGCATTAAAACAGTATTCTGCATCTTAAATATTTTCTTGCAGAAAATGCCTTTTTTATTTTGGTATCTTTTTATTTTAGCATTACACTTAGGACTGGATATTGCTGTATCTCTTATTGATATTCTGGTAACCATGGCTATCTAATTTTACCTGCCTTCCAATTGATTTCCAATAAGAACTGAGTCTATTCATAAAGAATCAGGATAAGTTGCAACTTAGTTTCAAAATGACTATAATTTAAAATAGTGTGTTACTCCTGTATACTTTTCAATAAAATAGTAATCATGCGTCAAAATGTAAAATCCAGAAGAGTACTGGGTTTATTGAAATTTCACCTATACCCAGTGAGATTTGAGAGTCAAGAATGAATTGCTTTTATTGATCATATTTTTGTAGTAACGGTTAATCTAACATATCTTTAAAGGCACAAATTATTTGAAAACAACATTTCGTTTCTATTTCATAATGTAATTGTTTAGTATATACAAAGCGATTGTATTGTTACAGAGGGCAAATAAATTCCTTTTCTTATTTTTACCTTTAAAAAATAGGCTGAATTTGATCATAAAATTAATAAGTCTATTTTGTTTTAAACTAAACAGTTGTGATGATTAAAAAAAGCAAAACTTAGGACTTAAAATTTCAGAAAGATGGCATGGTGTGTTGAAATATTGATTCCATAGTCAGAGATTAGCAGTAAGAAATTCTGAAAGGGATGGAAACATTTTGTCAGGCCTTGCTGACATTGCCAGCCTTGTTTTGTAGATGAGAAAATGACAGTTTACCTGAAGTTCTATAAGAATGTACTTGTTCAAGGAGGGCTAGGTCAGAGTCAAGTTCAGTGGTGCAAATTCTTTATATATTTTTTTAAAGTAGTGCATTTTCTGACAAATTATTACAATTACAAAACTTTGGAGTTTTATTTACTTATTGCAAAACACTGTGTTCAAATTGTTTGAGATTGAAGGTTTTTCTAGGAAAATATGACTAATTTATATTCACAATATTCCTGCTAACTTTGGATATCTCCCTCCCTTTTCTCTTGTTATTTGTACATGATACTCTTACATAGTACATGAGTTTTAGTTTTACTATTTTTCTTGCATCTTCCCCAAGAACTTTCTCCTTTTTAAAATTAGTAGACTGTTACTTTGTTTTTTAGTATCTGCATTTGATAATGTTTGTTAGAACTGTTGATGTAGCTTACCCAGTGAAAAGGAATGTACATTTTATATTCCATAGTGTATTAAAGGTATGTATCAGTGCAGCAAGTAAGGGAAAATTTGACTATCTGTGGTGAGATTTGGTTTTATATTACCTTCTTTAATTTCTGAGCCTTGAAATGTTTTATAATTGGAATATAATATTATGATATTATATTTACCAAATTATCCAAGTCATACCACACTTATTCATATCTTAGTGATTGAAACTTTATGTTGAGGTATTGATTTAAAAAATGAAAACAATATAGATCGAATGAACTGATAATTAGAATACTAAAAAGTTTCTAATTATTGCAGTTTATATTCAGACAGTGTATATTTGGCATTTTAAAGTACCTAATAGCTAATGAAATACTTTTATTTTGTATTTAGTTATCTAAATACTCTAAATATCAAATGTCATCCAGTTCAATAAAATGCCCATATAATATTGTGACTCTCATTTAGGTTGAAATCTATGTTAAAATTGAAAGTGGTAAGTTGTAAAACTATAGATGAGATCCTAAGTATCTGGTCATATATTTTTATTTGAGCTTTTAAAAATGAAGAATGAATTAATATCTTTCAGAAATGACATTTTCATTAATGTTAGCGTGCAATTGAGAGGATTCGTGTAATAGCATACAAGAATTAACTTCTGACAAGTTCAGAGAAAATTACCTTGACCATCAAATTTATGCATATGATCCAGTAACATTACTAAATATAGATCATTCTTATTTACTTAATCTTTCAGGTAATAGAAGATAAATGTATCTTAATTTTGTCTCCCTACTTAATGACATCAAAAATAAAGCACAGTGCATTATAGTAGATATTCAGCAGCTGAGATGATCATACATTGAATGTGAGAGATGAATACCATTGATAAAGAAGCATTATTTTAAGATACATTCAGGATCAAAGCCAAGATTACTTCCTGATGAATTCTCTATTGTGATTAACTTGATTTTATTTGGCTTATATGTGATGCTGAATTATATATGATGCTGAATGGTAGGAAAGACATCACGTTTTATTTGGATAGATCAGACAGGGAAGAGTAGACTCTGAGAGTTATGCCATGTAATCTAAAAGAGGCTGATCATTAGGTTAATGTTCTCTTTACTAATCATTGGTATAAATTGCCCTCTAAACTAGTAGGAAATATGTGTTAATATTTGGGGGTATTTTTTGATAAGACGATGCTCAGTTAAACAGAGTGGTTGGAACATCCCTAAGAACTAATGAGTACTTACTTGGTAGTCTATACTAATGCTTTAGTGGATGCTGAACAAGTTTAGATGTTAAGCTTTTTAGGAAGAGTGAATGATGGCTAATGATTATTTAATGACAGATCTCTGGACTGAAAGGCATTTAGCACTCAAAGTATACTGCAAAGCCTATTTCTCAAAGCTTGAGACAGGTTTATTTGGTCTCACCTTGAATAGAACAGTGCTGTATTGATTTCATTGGTGTGGATTTAAACACACTATCGGCTTAGAATAGCACCAGTATGCAGTAGAAAATGATTGTCTTAACCCTTATGGTGACTCTGAGCTATTCTCTGATATGACGATGTGAACTTTGGAAATGATCATGAATTTATCTGCAATATTTGGTGTTCAGTACGTGAGTTTGGAAAACCTTTGTGCATGGGAGCTAATAGTAGACACACTCACTTATAGTGAGGCTTATGTAGAGGTAACTAAAACTTAAAATTATATTTTTATTTAATGTCTTCACATTTTAGAAGAATTTCTCTTCTGTGGAAGTTGTTGATGTTTCTGTGTATGACATGCCAGTTTTATTATCCTACTGGATAATATATTATTTAAGTATTTACTCTCTAAATGGTAATAATGTCTATGCTTAGTACCTGTTATTTGTATATTTCTATATTTCATATATACATATTCCATATAAAATCCAATTGACACTAGTTACTTCATATGCTTGATGGAACATTTCCCACCAATTTTTTATGTTTGTTTTAGATTGCCCCAGTAGAAAATATATGTAACATTATTAGATACTATAGACCAAAACTTATTTTAAGACTCTTTTCTAATTATAAATTTTGTTTGTTATTCTTTTGAGAAGCATTTGTAATTTACAGGATTTGAAGATAACTAAAAAAGATTTAACTTGGAGCAGGTGTCCAATATTAACTAGTTTCTTGGCAACATACGCTGACTCATACATAGGCCTGTGAAGATTCGAGAGATCAATCTGGATGATGTTGCTATGAGTGACCACTCTCTTTGTGCCCTTCACCTTGTCACTTGAACACATAAACTACTTGACCTTCCTTACCTATAAAATATGGGCATTGGTTTGGTTAGAAGAGTTCCATGATCTCTTTTTTCTTTAAAATTCCAAAATTCCCCACTAACAGTCATCTAGTCTTAGGCCTAGGAGATGTTTTTACACACTTTACTTCTGATTTGTTTTCTTTTCCCTTTAAGTTCTTTTTAAAAAAAATTTTTTAATGGTTTTTTTATTTCGGAGAGAGAGAGACAGCGTGAGCAGCAGAGTGTCAGAGAGAGAGGGAGACGCAGAATCAGAAACAGGCTCCAGACTCTGAGCTAGCTGTCAGCACAGAGCCTGACATGGGGCTTGAACCTACGAACCGTGAGATCATGACCTGAGCCGAAGTCAGACGCTTAACCAACTGAGCCACTCAGCCACCCCGAAATTATTTTTTAAAAAAATGTTTATTTGAGAGAAAGCACACACGCATGAGCAGGCGAGGGGCAGAGAGAGAGAGGGAGAGAGAGAATCTTAAGCAAGCTCTCTGCTGTCAGCACAGAGCCTGCTGGTAGGGATCACTCTTACAAACCTTGCGATCCTGACCTGAGCTGAAATCGAGTCTGATGCTTAACTGACTGAGCCACCGACCCAGGCATCCCTCCTTCTCCCCTCCTTTTAAATTCTTAATGATACATCTTTTTTGTGTGTGTGAAAGAGTTTGGAAAGTGATTGTAGTGGACGCATAATTCAGTCATTATAACAAGTAGAGTATTAGTAGGTATGTGAAAAACCCTAAGTAAGCAGATGGACTTGGAGGGACCTAGTGTTCTGATTATTTAAAAGATGGACTTCAGGTTTTTCTGTGATTTTTGTTTTCTAAATGGGGAATGTTTTACCTTTGACATTCTTTTTAAACATAAGTAAATACTGTTTCTTGTTTTTTGAGTTTTTTGTAGAAATCAGAAACATTGGATAAAGTACTAGAGAAATTATTTGGGTGTTTTTGTTTTTTGTTTTTTTGCTAATAAGAGAAAGCTTTCCAAGCAAAATGATCAGCACATGTTAAATTCTTTTTGTTTTTAATTTATTTTATGTTTTATTTATTTCTGAGAGAGAGAGACAGTGCGAGCAGGGGAGGGTCAGAGAGAGAGGTAGACACAGAATCTGGAACAGACTCCAGGCTCTGAGCTGGCAGTCAGCACAGAGCCCGACATAGGGCTTGAACCCACAAACTGTGAGATCATGACCTGAGCCAAAGTCGGCCGCCCAACCGACTGAGCCACCCAGGCACCCCAGCACATGTTAAATTCTTGCTTGGGGCTTTTTCCATCTGCCCATGTGCAGCCTCCCCCCTCCCTTACCCCCCCCCCGGGGCATGTTATAACACGGGCGCCCGTGGTCTTGTGGGTGCGGTGGTGGTGGGAATTCTCTGTATTTTAGCGTCTCCTGATTTTATTTTCCCTTTTTTTCCACCAAAAAGTCCGAGAGCAGTTAAGTAAAATAAGACCCAGCCTGTATATATGTGTCCATTTTTCATCAATACTCATGTATTTTCTAGGTTTTTACATATGAAAGTAGCTCTCTAGCCTTCATAAAAGATTAAGACAAGAAGATTATTAAACTATCTCTTCACAACTCCTGAGTGTAATGAGTAGTAGTAATGATTTGAGCTAATCAGGCAGAATTTTGAGGAAATGATTGTGTTCATCATGTAGCAGAAACAGATTTAAAAAAAAAACCAGTCTTTTAAAATAGTGGGACATCTTACAAACCAGAGTATGTGACTACATACATATATAGGTTAAAATATTAAATTTTTCTCATAGTGTTCATTTCAGGAATAGTAGCTTTTTCAAATCCAGAGTAGTAACAAATCGGTGACTGAATTCTAGGCTATCTAGGTGTATGTACTTCTCTTTTTTTGTGAAACACTGGAGGGACAGTGCAAAAATTCAGGGCTCAAGGACTGTTTCAATTTGATATGTACAAGATAGCCAGCTCAGATTCAAGTTACAAACGGAATTAACCAATAGGAAATCATATGAAATAGTTACATGAAAGAGAATATTAGTAAGTTTTAATACCCGTATATGTATGCTTATTTGAGAAAAAACCATGTAAACAGAAAAAAGAACTGGGCAAAAGAAATTTACCTAATAACAACTACAGTCAATTTTTTAATAGACTCGTTATCATCATAAGATGGGGAAATGTAATTTTATTTTATTTTATTTATTTTTTAAAGTTTTTTTTTAATGTTTATTTTTGAGAGAGAGAGAGAGAGTGAGAGCATAAAGGAAGGGGCAGAGAGAGAGAGGGAGACACAGAATCTGAAGCAGGCTCCAAGCTCTACCTGTCAGCACAGAGCCCAGTGTGGGGCTCAAACCCATGGATCGCAAGATCATGACCTGAGCCAACGTCTAACACTTAACCAACTGAGCCACCCAGGCACCTCGCATCTATAATAATATTAAAGACACATAATTCTTCTCTCTACATGTGGCTTAAAAATGATAAAATAATGAACATGTAACAAGATCAGAAATGGAAATCCTGAAAAATGAACTGAAATGTCTTCTACACATGTGCATACTCCTTAGATGGCTACTTTTTCTATAGATTCTAGGCTAATAATGAGTGTATCCTTAACAGTTTGAGACTGTGGTTTGTTTTGTCAGTGGCTTTTAGACTTTTAGTACAAATGCTTAGTTTACTTATTTGTGGTTTTAATTTTCAAAGCTTTACTTTCTTGGTCATCTATTAATGAGATTAATAAATTACAAGTCAAAGTTATCTATGACCTTTTTATTTCTCCTTTAAGTTTCTTCTCCTTATTTCTTTTCTCATTTTTTTCTCTTCTAAATTTAAAAATATTTTTCCTTAAACTTTCTTTATTTGTTTAGTTCTTGGGAATTGTACCATATGTTAATCTATACCAAGTTTCAATAACCCACAAGATGCATGAAAGGAGAGAGCTTATGTATTTCTGCTCGTTGTCAACTGGGTTATTAAAATCTTAGCTATAAAACTTTGATCCGGGCTTACCCACCACACCTTTTCCCAGATCTGCTGTTACTTCAAAGTACTGGCCATTAATTTCCAAGATACTGGAATTATGTTGCCCCTGACTGTGCTCCATTATTTCTACTTAACAAGTCATCTGTAGTAAAGATAGCAGAGGAAAAAATAACATGTGAAATAAGGTGATCATTTTTCAAAATCAGAGATAACATAATCTAAGAAAAAGAGAGGCAAGAAATACCTTAGATGTTCCAATTTACTGCAAGCAAGTCTTTTAAAAATGGTAACTTTTAATTATATAGCATCATTTCATTATTATGACCAAATTTATAGTTATTCAGAAAAATGAATACTACAAATACTTCTTATAAATGAGCAGATGTAACTGTTAGCTTCTCAAGGGTAGAACAAGGCAGTTATCCCCTTTGATCTGATTTTATATCACGGAGTTGATAAAGATAATTACCTAGATGAAAATTGTTTTTAAGTGTATCCAATAAATAGTTTGTTATTTTATGAATAGCAGTGACCTCAGGTGTAACAGTTTCTCACAATGTGTAAAGCACAAGTGTCAAATTGAATGTAACCTAACAGTCTCCCAAATGTTAAGCCTCATGTGTCCCATTTGATTTTTAAAAGAAGTACGTCATGTCTACTCTAGTATTTTTATAGGTGAATCTCCTTGCTAGAAGGTTATCTTTTTCTGAACATTAACTGTATGAGAATTTATGAGAATGATTTGTCATGTTTTCAAATTTCTATGATTTTACAAGCCACTAACCACTATTTCTGAAATGTATCTTCATGAAAAAGCTAATAACAGTCTTCTTAACGTTACAGTTTGTCGTTTTTAAAACTTGACATGTTATCTCAGATTCGCCTTTGAAAGGTAAAGTGAACAACACTTGAACATTACTCTTGGGAGTTATTAACTACAAAATTTCTGACTACATAGATATCATAAATTTTTGGAATTTGTTTGAATCTCCGTTTTCTCCCAAACTGAGTATTTGCCCTAAAAGTAAAAACAAATTGACCTGTTGATGTTTAGGTAGAGAATAAGGGGGAAAATAAGATAATGCATATTGTGGGGAAAAGGATACGGAACTTGTCTTTGAAGAATAAGAAATTGTTACAAGAATTACTTGAAAATACAAGTTCCTTTCAAAGCTTAAGGTTTCTAACTATCAAAATAATCAGCAAATCAGCATACCCTCACGATAGTGATCATTTTAAGTTTCCTTTGAAACAAAATCATTTTGGAGTGTTCATTTATTTTACTTTGATTTGATTTTTGTGGAGACTGGGTTTGATGTCTTTTGTCAAACGCACACACATAATACATGTATGTACAAGAGGCATTATTTAAAAATGGCTTCAGCCCCCACAGGATAGGCATTTGCAGAAGCTGCCGTGTTGCAGCAGGGGCCGTCGTACATATGCCTAAAAAATGAAGAGCGTGTTTGTTTACTTCAGCTTTCAAGGGAGGGGGGACACCGTGCACAAGCCACCCAAACAGGGAAAGCCTCATAGATTTGGAGAGCAACTTCCATAGCCCTCACCCCCTGTAGGTATGAGGAAAACTCTGACGGATGGGTCACAGAGTAACTAAAATATGTTGGTCAGAGAGGTGAATACTAAAAGTATTCTTTGCACACACACCTGCTTTGGTATAATGGGAAAGTTTGGAAATAAATGTTCAAGTGCCCCGTGATTGTCAGTTTTAATCAGTTGATCTTTTTTCCCAAGGAGGTAGACTGGAAGATTCAGAAAACTTGGTCCGTCTTATTTACTTCAGGTGCACAGGTCGGAATTCACATGGTGACCATATAACCAGCCACCTGCAATTTTAATTTTTTCCATATCATTGACATTTGTGTGCCTTATTATATAAATAATGCAGGATTTGCAGTGCTCTGAGGTGTGCCAACAAATGAAAATAAAGTGCAATATTGGTACAAAAGCACTTGGCTGAAGAAAAGGAACTTAATTACATTTACAATAATACAGACCCACTAATGCTCCTTATAAGCTTATGAAACCTGGATTCACCACTGGGAGAGTGAGGTCTGAGTCCTTTTTCACACGTTGGATTGTCACCAATCTGTGCCTTTTTGTATCCCTATTTAACAAACTCTTCTTTACAGTATTTGACTAAGAATTGGGGTATAATGTATACCTGAAATTTAATTAGTAGAAGACTAGCATTTTAAATTATTTTAAAAACAAATTATTTCTAAAATGAATTAATATGAAAAGAGTTTTGCTTATATTAAACACCCCCCGCCCCCCACCATTGTTAACAAAGCTTATTTGGAAGATTATTGTTACAAAGTTGACATCTTTATGGCATTGTACTTTAGTTATTGGTCTTAACTCTAAGAATAGCAAGTAGTGTTAGAAAATGTTTGGGGCAAATATATGTGGAAACAGTTCACACTGTGGAAACTTCATAAGGGTCACTGCTCTCATGATTCTAAAACATGGATAATGTATTTTAAAATCTTAAAAACTCAGTTCTATCTCACTTAGATCTAAATTTAAATGTCTTGGTACACTAAGACTATTATATACTATTATATATGTGCTTATAATTATATATTCTTTAAGTTTATATATTCATTTTGAGAGAGAGAGCGTGCGTGAGGGAGGAGCAGAGAGAAAGGGAGAGAGACAGAATCCCAAGCAGGCTCCATGCTATCAGCACAGAGCCTAATGTGGGGCTCAAACCCACAAACCGTGAAATCATGTCCTGAGCCAAAATCAAGAGTCAGATGCTTAACTGAACGAGCTACCCAGGTGCCCCCCTATTAGTAAATATCCTTAATGTGTGTATGTGTATGTAAAGTCAGCATGTTTGGTTAGCACCACATAATAATTAAGAAAGCATATCTTAAAAATTAATATTCCATTAGGCAACCACATTTTCAATTTTGATAATAGAAAGTTGAAGTTAATTTGTTTATAGTATATCTTAAAAACAATTTGAACTTGACTTGCTTTTGAAGACCTAGCTTCTTTTAGATACTTCTGTTTATGTTTAGATATGTATGAAAATATATTTTGATTGGACATATTTCACTGTCATACTGTTGTAAACTCATCTTAATATACAATCTTTATATATGTTTTTCATAGTATTAGTTGATAATGGCACATCAATTTAAAGTATCCTTGGGATTGAGAAAAGAGAAATAGATAAAAATGAAAATTGGGAAGAATATTTCACTGGTCCTAAAATAGAAATCATTTGTAGTTTAATTGACTAATGTTTGTAAGAGCTTTGAATGATCCAAATGCTAAGACTATTCCAGCTATGTGCAGACTCGGCAAATAGTAAGTCGTGTCTTAATTCTGAGTTTTTCTGTTCTTAAGATTGCTAGTATTAATAAAGTTCACCTTATTAAAATTACTTTTGTTCTTTAATAATAAATCAAAACAATATTAGTGAATAGGCTTTATGGTAAATAAAACAAAGTTGTAAGGATCATGATAGAGACCATTTTCTAGCTTAATCCAACTTATTATATTAGATAGTCTCGACGTGCTTCCCTTTAGTTTTCCACTGTGAGATCTTGCAACATACTCTTTTCTGATCATTCAAATAGAATCCTGCAAAGTCACAGATATGTGTTAGTATACAGTCTTACTAAATACAGTTTTTTTTGCTCTCCAAGGCAACATATGGTAATAAGCAATTTATTTTTCTATACATACAATTCTAAAATTTATTAAGTATGGAAAGAGTGAAGAAAAACATTTAAAATTTTGTTGTCATTTATCATGAATAAATGGGTATTTCTGAATTTCCAAAGGGACGTTTTAGAGTATATTGAAATTTATACCAAATTTAGAAAACGTTGATGTCATTGCGAATGTCACTCGGACTCCATCATGTGCCAGAAGTTTCTGGCATAAAATTAGTGTGCTAAACCAATCTGAATATAACGTTTTGTTTTAAAGAAAACTTTAAAGATATGTTTGTGATATAGTTTTAAGGATAGTTATGGTCTTGAGGTGAATTATGATCGAATTCAAGCACATTACTTCAGTAATTTTTACGAGAGTTTTAAATATCAAACACATTCAAGTCATCTATGGAAAGCCTTCTGATACTCGATCCTAAATAATCAAATTTTGGAAATAGTTTTTCCAGGTCAATTCTCACATTTCTTAAACTATATTCTCAGAGTGGTAAATTGGCAGTACCTTCTTATCTAAGGCTTAATACCTAATACAATAACAGAGCTTCATCAATAGGTGGCTAATAGCAGATATAAAGTATTTCTGGTAGTCCATCTCTCATAAAACCGCTGTTAGCCTTAATTCAAATCCATTGATTCCTATTCCAGTTAAAACTGAAGAACTTAATATGTCTTTTAATCCTTTTATTGTAAGCTAGGATAAAATTAATTTTACCCTGGAACTACACAAAGCCAATTAACATGATCTTTAGAGTTATTTAGTAAAGTGCTTCAAACTGGTAAATTTATCTTGACCTCTTGGTTGCACTCTCTGACTGCTTTTTAAATGAGGTAATCAATACCTCACAGCCCTTTAAATAGCTTAAACTTCTCAAATATTTTACCTGTGTTCTAGTTAAGCTGTAAGTAAAGTGTTTACTCCTGTTTGTGTAAATCTAGAGTCAATTATGCTAAATCTAAAGACAATTATGTACTTTTGAGGAGCACTGTATGAATTAAATGGCTGTTTTTAATAAAGTCAAAGGCTCATATTTTGTTTAAAGTAACCCAGTAATGAAGAAACCTATTATTTTTGCACAGAATAAGTATCCTGTTTGCAACTTAAAATGTAGAACATTTCTGTCCTTTACCACTGCATGCAGCTTCTGTTTTCCACACAGGGCCAGTCGAAGGTATTAATTTTCTTACCGTGATAGGGTGATCAACTGTCTTGTCAAGAAAATGGATCTCCATGTCACCCGTTAGCATGATTAAATGGAGGCATGTCTCTGTGAAAAAATACCAAATTTTCATGAGACAAATGAAACTGTAGAAAGGTCTGGTTTTACAGAATTATTTTATTTTTAATATCTCAGAATCTCTCATTTGATTGTCGCTTTACTTATAGGAAAACATTTCAGCTAATTGCATGTTGTCTTGTATTATTTAAGCGCAAAGCCAAGCCAATAATTTTAAATGTTTCCACATCCAAAAAATTAAAGAATCAGAAATTGGGGTATGTGACTGTTGGAATAGCAGTAGAGATGGACAGCCGTACTTTATACAATCACTAATCAGTCAGTATCTCTTTTAGGGGATCCCTTTTCTTCCTCTTCTGTTAACAAAGAGCTATGATCTGTTCAGATCTGGGTACTGATAAAACTTAGATACCATAGAATTTCAGCATCAATAGTATTAATAGTCAGTTGGACAGTGTTCTTACGAGCCTGTGCACATGCTGAACTTTAAATTACACCAAGTGATGTACTTGACAGCTAATTAAGATTTCATATTTTGGCCACTTAGCATAGAGCACCTGTTATGATTCTTTCTATTAGCTTCAGGATAATATTTACAAATGGCTCTTTTAAAGTTCATTATTAAAACTTACCTAAAGTCTTAATTCCTTCTTGAGAAGTGGGAGTTAGACAAGATTGAGGTAATTAAACAAAAGGAACAGAGGGAAGGTGGGGGCCCAAGGCTAGAGGCGGAGGTCTCCAAATGCCCCTGTTGTTTAATTTCCTACTGGAAGCAGCCCATGTGCGCTTCT
>NW_027532203.1:9382414-9421831 GCF_008692635.1 Crocuta crocuta | reverse complement strand
GCCTATTGATCAGTATCCCTGCAGTCCCCTGCTCCAGCAGCTGCTTCATTGGCTTCTTTCAGGGCCTGCTTCAGTACATTAGAATAGAAATCCATAACCAGAGCTGTGCTCATCCAAGCAGGGGAAGAAACTAAATTAAATGGTATAAAACAATCTTGGATCAGGAGTTTGTGCCAATTCATCTTGATCTAAGATGTCACACCGGGCTCTCTGTCTGAGCACCTGGGCTAGAGGCAGCCATAGTGAAAATAGATGGAGCTGCGATCATTCATTTGTCAGCTAAGGAGCAAGGCAGCGGTTAGCAATTCCCTTCTGCAGAGGTCAGCTGACAGAACAATCAGTGCAACTGCGGAATAGAGCTTTCCTTTGAACCATTGTTATGGAGCCTGCTCTCGCTGCGATGTGGGGGAGGGGAGCTTGATTTGCTTCCTGTTTCAAGACCGCTATGGAAAGAGTGAAATATATACTCCACGCATCTAGATGAAGTTGCACAGAGCTCTTACTCCCATGTCTGTGCCTGCACTCAGATAAAGTTGGTTTTAAATGCATGATCTGAGATCTAGTTGATCAAACTATTAAATATCACTTTCTCTAGGATTTGGGTTCTTCTTCGTCCTCCTAAACACAGAGGCAGTGGGTATTGATTTTGTTTCTTCGTAGTACGGTTAACCTTTTAGGTTTTTCCCCCGACTTTAGTTATTATAACTACAACAGACCAGTAGGCATACTTGGAATCTGTGATTACACGTACACACTAACACTGTTACTAATGTTTCTTTACCTTTTAATAATCTAGAAAAAGACCATGGAGAGAGAGAATTGCTTACAGTGGGATCCAGTTAGAAGATATTTCTGAATGTTACTTAAATATTTTTGAACATTTTAATTGAGGCTTTTTATAAGAAATGTGAATTCATTGAATATGACCTATCATATCCTTAGAAGTGATAAAGTAATTTTATCATATTGGGCTAATCTCCTTAAATATACTATAAAAAATAAATTAGGGAGATGAATCACAACTAAAATTTTATATAGAAGATTTAGAATATTTTTAAAGATTAGTGTATTCTCTGTGGACTCGTATTGGATTTTGTCTTTCCATACACTGCATGAAAACTAATAACAAATTTTCAGAACTATCTTTTTTTTTATATTTATTTTTGAGAGAGAGATTGAGAGAGGGCGTGCACAGGGGAGGGGCAGAGAAAGAAGGAGACAGAGGATCTGAAGCAAGCTGCGCACTGAGAGCTGAGAGCCCAATGTGGGGCTCAAACTCAGGATCCCTGAGATCATGACCTGAGCTGAAGACAGAAGCTTAACTGTCTGAGCCACCCAGGTGCCCNGTGTGACGTACAAAATCTTAAGAGACTATGGCAGCAGCAACAAATCTTTTTTTGTACTCAGTTGTACCAAACTTTTCTTATTTTCCAAATAAATAGTAACTACTCTTTGATGTTTCCATTTTAGTTTTCTTAATGTTTTTTTTTTAAGTACTTGAATGCCACTTTCTTAGGAAAGTACACCATTCTAACTACTAAATTCTTTATAATACCCTACCATTTCCATTTCATAGGCTCAACCAGGTCTGCTTGCACACTTCTATTCTGCCTTTGAGCTCAGTGAAATAAATGCAACTTGAAGTTGCTACCCAAAAGCTTTGTGTGCTGGGTGTTTTGTTTGTTATTATTAATTTTCTGGAGAAGCCATACCTACTTATCTTAAAAGGATTTCTTTTCTTTGTTTCACTTTTGTTTTAGGTACTTTTTGCTTAAATTTTTACTATTTTTGACTGAATTTGTTACCTTTTATTCTAATTTTGTTTTGATTAGTTAATTTTGATAATTATTTTAACTTAGATTTTTAAAAGAACTTAAGGCATTACGTGTAAAATCTGCAGTGTTTCTGTCAACTTGACCAGGACCAAACCAATCTTTTAAAAAAAATTTTTTTTAACATTTTATTATTTACGGAGAGAATGTACACGAGATGGGGGGAGGGGCAGTGAGAAAGAGGGAGACAGAATACCAAGCAGACTTCAGGCTGTCGACCCAGGGTTTGAACCCAAGACCCATGAGATTGTGACCTGAACCAAAGTCTGGTGCTCAACTGACCAAGCCACCCAGGTGCCCCAAGACCAAACAATCTTTTTTTTTTTTTTAATGTTTTATTTATTTCTGAGAGAGAGAGGGGCAGCGTGAGCAGGGGAGGGTCAGAGAGAGGAGACACAGAATCCAAAGCAGGCTCCAGGCTCTGAGCTAGCTGTCAGCATAGAACCTGATGCAGGGCTTGAACCCATGAACCATGAGATCATGACCTGAGCCAAAGTCGGACGCTTAACCAATTGAACCACCCAGGCGCCCCTAGACCAAACCAATCTTAATCTCACTTTGATTTTTACAATATTTTTCTAACCCCCTAAATCTAATTATGTTACTCTGTGGCTTAAATCTTACCTTAAGTATCTTCTTACTGTTCATAGGATAAAAGTTGAAGTGTGAATATGGTCTATGGTGCCATCTGTGGTCTGGCCCAGGCCTGCCTCTCTTGCCTGTTTTCTGTCATTCTTTTGGCTCTTAGGGCTTCCAACCCGATCACCTCTCTCTTTGAATTAGAAGTCAACAAATTACTTCATGCTTTAGGTGCTTACACATACTCTTCTCTCAGTTTATAATGTTCTCATTGATTCTGTAACCTATTTCTGATTCTCATTTAGTAGGCTTTAAGTTCAAAGAGAACAGGGAATTTGCTTTTTTGTCCCTGCTAACGTCCAGCATAATACCATGAATACATCAGACCTTCAATTCTTATATGTTGAATGACTGAGTAACTGATGGAATAAATGAATTTCTACCACCACTGGTACTTGCTGTTTTTCACCTGATCTTTGCATGAGTCTTCTTTTGGTTCTGCTGGACACCAGTCTTGTTTTCCCTCATAATCTACCTTCCTATTGCCACTATCATGGTCTTTCTAACAATGAATACATCTGATGTCATCACCTTAAACGAAATTGTTCCAATAGCTTTCCATTAAACAAAAGTTAAAAGTCTTCAGCTTGCCATGCACAACAAGTCTCTCTTGATTTGGTACCCCTTTAGCCTCTCCCATTGCATTCCCTTGCCTTACCTTCAGTTAGTATATAAGGAAGAGACAAAATAAAACAAAACATCTAAAAGCAGTCAGAGGTCCCCGCTGCTAATGCCTTAGCATACTGAGCTCTGCAGGCCCTTTGCTATATTGATTTAAGTAATATAGAGAGTGAAGTACTAAAAGGGGCTGGATGGATGACTAGAGAGAGTAGAAGCCTGACCTCCAATGAAGATGTCTCCAGAAGTTCACTTTTTAAATTTCTCTGTACCAAATATATAGCTGTGATAGATAAAATATACAAACAGAAAACCAAAGAGACATAACTAGTCTCTAGAAAGATAGATATCCTTGTGGACAAGTAATAAAATAGAAATAATCTAGGCTAAAACCCTTAGCTACTTCCCAGAAGCAGGCTTTTTGCTCCTGTGAGCTGAAGAGGACTTAAAATATATCATGAGTAAAGCTTAAAGCCAGGAGTGAGGCTATGGCTTTGTCTTTTCTTGAAATGACACTTGAAAGGATGTGAGTAGATTACTACTCAGTGAAAATCAAAGTTGTTATTAAAGGAGAAGAACATGGATATTAACTCTGTGACTGGCATTGTTAACCGTAACAAAAAAATGTGGAAATGAGTGAGTTGTGTTTACCCTAAGAACCTAGAAACAAAACAAGGGCTCCTGGCTGGCTCAGTCAGCAGAGCATGCCACTCTTGATCTTGGGGGTGTGAGTTCAAGTCCCACGGTGGGCATAGAGTTTACTTAAAAAAAGAACCTAGAAAAAAACAAAGAGAAAGGATAAAAAACATAAAGTAGGAGAAATAATAAAAATTAAGAAATCGGTGAAATAGAAAGTAACAAAATAAGATAAAAACTGAAGTATTTTTTTGAAAGTCTGAGAAAATATATATTTCTAGCAAAACTGATCAAGAAAAGCATGAAAAGTAATATTAGAGAAGCCACAAATAATATTTAAACAGATCCATAGCGATGATACAACTGAAATATTTTTATCATAGATAGTACTCTAAATAACTTCAATAAATTTTAAAATTTAGGTGAAATAGATAATTCCTTTAAAACCACAAGCTATCAGAAATGACTCAAGAGGAAATAGAAAACCAAACTGAACAAGTACCTGCCAAACTATTTTTCTAAAGTAGTTGAACCTTTTTACATTTCCACCTGCAATGAATACTCATTTTCTGTGCATACTCGACAGCACATTTTATTACCCTTTTCACCATAGCCATTCTAGTGGATGAGATGTGGTAGCTCATCGTGGTTTTGATTTGCATTTTCCTAATGACCAGTGATGTTAAGCTTCTTTGATATGCATCCTGGCCCTTTATATATCTTTGGAGAAATATCTATTCAAATTGTATACCCATTTTAAAAGTTGTACTTTTCTATTACTGAGTTGTAAAAGTTCCTCGTATATTCTAGATAAAACCCTTTATAGATATCTGATCGATAGTATTTTCTCTCAGTCTGTGTGTTGTCTTTTTACTCACTTGATTTTGTCATCTTAAGTGCAGAAGTTTATAATACTGATGAGGTCCAATTAAAGAAGTTTTTAAAACTACTTGTGCTTTTGGTATCCTTCTGAGAAAGGATTGCCTACCCCAGGATCATAAAGATACAGCTGTCTATTTTCTTCTGCAATTTCTCTTGTTTTAATTCTTATATTTAGTACTGTGAGTCTATTTTGAATTGACTTTTTTTTTTTTTTAAATGTTTTATTTATTTCTAGGAGAGAGAGACAGCGTGAGCAGGGGAGGGTCAGAGAGAGAGGGAGTCACAGACTGAAACAGGCTCCAGGCTCTGAGCTGGCAGTCAGCACAGAGCCCGACGCGGGGCTCGAACCCACAAACCGCGAGATCATGACCTAAGCGAAAGTCGGAAAGTCGGACGCTTAACCGACTAAGCCACCCAGGCGCCCGAATTGACTTTTTTTTAGTTGATTTTTTTGTCTAGTGAGAGATGGAAGCCCAGATTTGTTCTTTCGCGTGTGGATAACCAGACATCTCAGGTGCATTTGTTAAAAAGACTGTTCTTTCTTCAAAGAGTAATCTTGAATGTTTTATGTTTTTTTTAAATTCTATGTTTGTGTACTGATAGTCTTTTAACTTCTGTTTGGGTTTTCAGGTTGCTTATCAAGTATCCCACAAATGAAAAAGATTTCCACATCTTATGAGGAAAGACGGAAGCAAGCCACTGCTATTGTTTTACTAGGAGTCATAGGAGCTGAATTTGGTGCTGAAATCGAACCTCCCAAATTGTTGACCAGACCGCGAAGCTCTAGTCAAATTCCAGAAGGATTTGGCTTGACCAGTGGTGGATCCAACTACTCCCTGGCCAGACACACTTGTAAGTTTTAAAATTCCTAATGCTGATCTGTTGCTTTCAGTACATATTATTTGTTAACAGAGCCTCAGAATATAGCCTGAGTTTTAGCTCAGACGGCATGCTGATGTGAAGATAGAAAGCAGTACAGTCTGTTTGGCACATTACCCTTTGGTTATAGTTACCAAACTTAAAAAAAAAAAATTAAAACATAGTCTCAAAAATGCTTTTCTTAAAAAGCATGTTTCTGATCTTTGCATTCTCACATTTCAGTCAAGATTTGAGTCCAAACTTCTAATTTCTAAAATAATTTCTGTAAAGCTATTCAAAAAGACCTGTATGTGGCTTGAAAAGTCAGGTGTGGGAATGGATTAGTTAGAATCAGAGCTCAAAGGGCTTGTGTCCTCCTTCTAACTTGTGTTCTGTGTTTGGTATGTTAACAAGTTAGGATATTTTGCAATGTCTTTTGGTACTTCAGCGTTTGAACTCCTTTAGGTAAGGTCCTTACCTACCATATTGCAAAATCATTTCTAACAAATTGTGTCATCCTTAAGGACCAAATATAATCCTACTGGATATATCACAGGGTATTCTTTATGTGAACAAATTGCAATGTGTTTTGGGGGTTTGGGCCTTTAAGCAAGGGAAAAAGTTATATGTTACTTTGTTAGTTATGACAGCAGAGAACGTTACTGGATCATTGTCACATACTTTTGCTGTGAAATCATGGAGCCATTTTAGTAGGTTTTATTATTAAAACTCTTCCATAGATTTAGCTGCCTGTCTCCACACCCGCCCCACCCTGCTTTTTCTAGATTCTTAGTACAACAAATACTTATTAGAGGTTGGTAATCTCCTGATCTCTATTTGACATTGAGAATCAGAGATTAATAACAATTCCACCACCAACAGTAATAAAGCAACTAATTCTTTGAACGTGATTGTAAGCTCTTTTACATACATTTAACTCACTTAATCTTCATAATAACCCTATAAAGTGGATACTTCGATTATCTCTGTTTTACACATAAAGCTAATTGGGCACAGAGGGGTTTAGTTACCCTGGCTGAGATCACACCTCCAGGAAATGGCAGTTTTTGTCCAGCACAATCTGTTGGGTCCAGAGCTGGCGCTGTTGACCATTATGCAAACTGCTAGTGTTTAATGGCTCCTAGTTGCAAAAGGCTTCACGACTGACATGACTAATGAGTGCTGTTACTTTATAATTTAAAAAATGTCCTCTTCTCATTTGATCTTTAAAAGAGAAATTAAGACTTCTTCAAAGTGGCTCAGCCAAAATGTGGTAAAATCTAAACTTGAACTCAAACATCTTGTTACCCGAAAGCCCACAGCCTTTGCATTTTCCACCTGCGCACGCGCGCTCTCCCTCTCCTGCCACAGCGTGCCTGCTTTGGGCCCCTCCTCCCACTTCTAGTATCTTTATCTTTTTCCACGTTCTGCAGGTTCCCTGCTCTAATCTCCCTGTCTACAAAAGGCCCTGTAGTTAGGCTTTCTCCTCAGTGTCACTCCAGACACCCTAGGATTTATGTATATAGTTTCTTAGAAATTTGGCTTTAAAATGTATTATAAGTTAATGAAACTTTGGCCCCATTTAGTGGGGTGGTTTTCAAACTTTTGCTTACCATCTCTCTAACGAGGGTCAAGAAATGTCTGATATGCTAGCACGTTTTTATGTTAACAGCTAAAACTTTTCAATAATAAGTTTAAACATTTGCAAGAGATGTAATTTAGAGGATATTGTAAATATGGACATGTAAAAATAAAATACTGTTCTTATAAATATATTCAATAGAATATTTACCGTAACTATTTGACACCCATCATCTATTTTAAAAAATACATGACAGACTTTCCTTTAAAAGTCAGAAATCCTGCATCGTTGATTCTTTTCCTCAAAGAGAAAATTTCTCCTTTACTGTTTTAAGGAAGGTGTTCATTTGCGTATTTAGCATCCAAAAATCAATTCCTTTAAACTAAGTCTTAGAATTATTTATGCTTTTTAAATCTATGTATTCCTTAAAAAGTCTTAGGATGCTTTCATTTCAAGGAGTTACTTATTATGAAGACTATTGATTTGTCCAACATGTTTCGTACAATATCTTAACCGTATTCTTTTGTATTTTGTATTTTCCTGCAAGGAAAATGAACATAAATGCTGCCTCTCAGGAATTTTCACATAGCTCAGTAGAAGTATCTGTATATAAATGTAGGAACATCATAAATTAGTGAGTTGCTGACTAATTCCACCCAAGCCATTGGCTGGTTGCTGGGCAGATTAGTCTACTCTATAGTATCTCAGTTATCCAGACTAGTACTGTTATCATCCCTTTTCAAACCACGATTTATCTTTATGCAGAGTTCTGATATTCAAGAATTTGCTTCTGTATTTTCTCTTAACTGTAATGATTTCACTTGCAAAGTGTGCCTACTATAACTAGAAAAAGAGGAAATAGATTAGGAGAAGGGCAGGAATTTAAGAAGCTGTGGCAGAACAGAAATAGATTTTTCAAAGAAGCCTTGGGAATTGATAAAAAGAATGGTAGGGTCTCTGTTTCCTGCTCTTCGGGTTTGTTAGGAGACAAGGAGCTGAATGACATGTCAAGGGTCCTAAAGCCTGTTTCTGACAGGACGGAAACCTTGGGATGTGCTACGTGCTACTTTGCATGACGCCACTAAGCTTTCCCAAACAAGATGAATAAAATTTCCCCAAACACTGGAAATATTTAAGTGTTTTAGAGCCAAATTCGTTCCTTGAGCGTTTTAGATAAAGGACTAGGTGTGGGAAAGGCAAAAGATAATGCTTCTTAGCAAATAATATTTATGACTATTTTATTGAAATAGTGGAGACTCTGAGAGCTTTCTAGCCAGCAAGAAATATATATATAAATGAATGATAGGGTACCTATTAGAACCAGTTTATAATGTGTAAAATATCCTTGATGTTTTCCTCACTTATTATGGCTGCCCTATTTTATTTTAATAATTATAAAATATTTATCAGTTTAAATTCTTGCTCCCATGATTGGAAACAGATGTCTAAATGTTCTTGTGTCTTTCGTGGGCTCTGTTATAATAACCTGTTATAATGTTAACCTGCAGGATGTTTGTATATGTATTGCTATGTTATTTGTTTATGTGGCATTTAGAATGCACTGCATCCATTAAATATTTAGTCCTCATGGCATTCTTTTGAATGAGATAATCATTATTATCCTCATTTTGAGATAAGGCCATTAAGATACAATATTTGATGAACTTCAATTGCTAATGTACCTGGAGGTATAGATAGTGAATTCTAACCTTCCTTGGAAAGCCATTCTGTTCCATGAAAATTTATAATTATCCCAGTTATCCACATTGATAGAAGGGAAGAATGACACACCTAATTCAAAAGTCATGCTTAGTTTTATAATGCATTTCGTACTTACATTTGAAAATACCTGAATCTTTTGTGGGAGTTACACTTCACATAAAAGTACAAATCTCATATTGAAGACAAAGCTGAAGGACTCTGAAAATTAAGAAAGCTAGACTAGACCACTCTTTCCTCTTGCCCTTGATCTGGTTTGCAGTTTCCTCTTGTATAAAATAAAGGGCAGAACTATTCTGTCATTAAAGCCCCTTTTGGTCCAGTTAATCTCTCCTTCTGAAGTGAAATAGCATCCCAGGAAATTCACCTTCGTCACCTTCTCATTTTCCTCTTCATGTAGGGATGGGCACTGTCTCATTTCAACTCAAACAGAGATCATTCTCTTTTTTTTTGATCCACAAGTAAGACATCATTAGGATATTTTAGGGTAGTATTTGTAATGTTGCCTATAGGTCTTTGGTTCATTCTTTCATTTGGTCTCATCTCTTCTTGCTCATTTTATAATTGTGGAATCACGCTGACACATCTGTAGTAAATCCCATTTTGATCTCTCATTAGCTTTTTGACTTTGGGCAAGTGGCATAAGTCATTTCCCCAGGCAGCAGACTCTGAGACAGATCTGTGTGCAGGAGTATTCTCGTGATCAATACTTTTAGGGAGTCAAAGGAGCAGGACTGGACAGAGGGAGAGGTTGAATTGCATTTCAGCTGCTTAGAAAGCTTCAGCTCATCCCAAGGAACTCTGGAACCAGGATGGCCCTTCAAACTGTCCTTGAATTGGGGCAAAGGGCTTGGCCTTCATACCCATGTGTCATTCAGTCCCTGGATCCACGGTGCCCTGGGGAGGGGTGTGACCTGGGATGCTGCAGCTCTCTTCAGCCTAATGCAGATCCTACGGAGGGACTTGTCAGCCACTGACCCCATGAGCTTGGGGGCAGAGTGAGTTCTTCAGTTGTGAAGGCGAGGAGATGGACAGCCTCTCCGGGCTTCCACTCAGCACATAACTAACTTACGTGTGCCCCAGTGCCCTCTTCTATCAACGGAAACGGAAAGAGGGACTACCATTGAACATGCTTTTTACTTCAACTCCTTACACATATCTTGTAACCCTGTAAGACAGCTGTTTTATGCAACACACAGCATGATAGGAGCCACATTCGTAATAGCTGATTGTTGAGCATTTACTCTGTGCCAGGCACTTGGCTGTGCACTTTACCTATAGTATCTTATTTAACCTTATAATCCTTTCAAATGGGTACGATTATAATTTCATTTAATATAGGAGGAAACTGAACCTTTGCCCAGTACTCACCAAAGCTTTGTGAAATTGGGCTCACTTTTCTTTGTGTAGACAATAAATCCAGGACATAGGTTAAATGTTTTAAAATCCTACTGCTAAGCTTGGACTTGAACTTGCAACTGTAAATTGGTATATATATTTTTTTGGCTATTAAAAAAGTTTGTTTAACAAAGTTCAATATGAAAATGCATGACCTGATTTTTATATTGTAGTAAAACAGGTGCTATGGAGAGGGGACATGTGGCGACAGCTGGTTTCTTCCGGTGAACACACTTATTGTTTATACTCGTTCCAAGGCTTCCTCGAATTACCACCATTCCAACATTGCTGTGTTGCCTGCTAGTTGCCATCTCCCCACGTTCATCTATCACAGGATTCATAACAGGATCAAACCCTTGCACTATTCCTTGGACATGTCAACCACCATTTCATTTCAATGATAATTCTTTGTCCATAAATTTTTTCAACTCGAGAGGGTGAGCTTTCCTCATGGTGTCTACTCGGCGAGCTCAAAGATGCCTCCAAACAATTCCTAAATCAGTATATTTTCACCATTTCACATAGGTGTCTTGGGTTATAAACAAATGAGAGTCAGAAATCGCCCATAAATAAGAGGGAGAGGTGAGCAGTACCAGGTCACCTGTAAATACAAGCATCTCTTCACTCCTCCATTGGGGATGTGTTGGTCCCCTGAAGATATAAACATATACAAAATCCACATTTCCATACTTAGGAAATGCCTTGTATCTATAGTGTGAAGTATTTTGAATAGAGAAAATGTATTTTTTTCACCATGGTAGGTCTTTAGAAATACGGTAACACCAGGTTCTTCCACTGGTCAAAGTTTACAACCTCACAGATGTTACGTTTGGAAAATGCAGTGTTCATGTGCATTTGTGTGTCTGTTCTGGGCAAAGGACCCACAGTTTCATTCAATTCTCAAAAGAAAGTCATTGAAATAAAAACAGATAAGAACTGTTAAGAGTTTGTTGGAAAGAATTGCTTATCTGTTATTATAATTGTGAAAACAACAGAGTTATATTCATATTGATTAGCTCACCTATAATACCACCAAATGGAAGGAAGCCTCAGTTGGACACTACCTCAGGGATATTTTCATTCTGTGACACATGTATTTCGAGTTTTTATTTTCTGGTACTATGTACTGTGTTTGATTTTATTTTGTTGTCATTTACTATCATGACAATTTTTCTCCAGAATATTTATTTAATGAATATGTTAATATTGGTTGAGGTTGATTCTATAATGAATTTATTTCCTAAATTTTAAGGTAAGAAAGTTAAACCAAATCTCAAATGCTTTATCAGCAAGATTAAGACAAAGTCGCGGACTTGCAATTAATAAGAAAACTAATGGTATACTTGCACGTTACCAGTAAAAGTAGCAATGATGGTGAGGAACGCATCATGCCATTTGCAAAGGGTGAGCATGACAAAGACGGATATTTTCACTGTTTGCAAACAAGTCATCAGATTGTGGTGCTGAGCAGCGGCTGTAGCCATAGAGGCTTCCTTTGTGTCTGCTTTCCCTCGTGGTTCTAACCCGGACTTCCTGGCACTGGGTGGTAATTCTGCTTTCCTGTCTTCCTACTCTGCTGGGCACCTCATTCACTCGTTCTTTTCATCGCACTAACTCAGCATTCCGTGATCTTTACCACCACTTCTCATTTGTAATTTTACCTTTGAAGATCATCCTTTGAGGACACCTGGGTGGTCCAGTTGGTTAAGTGTCCAACTCTTGGTTTTGGCTCAGGTCGTGATCTTGTAGTTCTTGGGTTCGAGCCCCGTGTTGGGCTCTGCGCCGACAGTGTGGAGCCTGCTTGGGATTCTGGCTCTCTGCTCCTCCTTCATTCACATTCTCTCTCTCTCTCTCTCTCCTGTCTCTGCCCACCCTATCCCTCCCCCCGGCAAAATAAGTAAATAAAAAAAGAAAAGGAAAGAAAATCATCCTGGTTCCAGATGCCATCTATCTTGCATTGCTGTATACCTTCTGTGTTTAGAAAAGTAATTCTTTAGGGCGCCCTGGGTGGCTCAGTTGGTTAATCAACCAACTTCGTCTCAGGTCATGATCTCACAGTTACTGGGTTTGGGCCTGTGTCAGGCTCTGTGCTGACAGCTCACAGCCTGGAGCCTGCTTCACATTCTGTGTCTCCCCCTCCCTCTGCCCCTCCCTTGCTTGTACTCTGTCTCTCTCTCTCTTGAAAATAAATAAAACATTAAAAAAAAAGAAGAAGAAAAGAAAAGTAATTCTTCGCTCTGGCTATGCTCTAAAATCTAGAGTGTTTTAAAATGAGCCTTATCCTGCCATTCTTATTCAGAAAAATCAGGTGTGGGATTTGGGTATCTATGTGATTTTTAAAACTTCACATGTAATTTTCATATGTAGCCAGAGTAGAGACACCAAGTAGACTGTGGAATCCTTTAGTTATTTTAAATTGAGTGTTCTAAGGTAGTTCCAATCATTAAACTACCTTAATGTACAGTATATATTATAATTTTTGTTACATTTAAAATGGAAGAGATAATGGGAACTAATCTGAGTGAATAAATGACATTTATATCACTCTCAGAGCTAATTCTGTAGGTAGTTCAGCTTTTTTATTGGAATTTTATTATTCTGGATTGCTCGAGGCTGAATCTTGACATTATCACTCAGTAGCTATGTGGCCTTAAATGCTTTGTGGATCAGTTTCTTTAACTTAAGAAATGGGGATTATAATAGTACCTACCTCACAGAGTTATTGTGAGAATTAGGTAAATTAGTGTATGTAAAGCACTTGGTAAGTACCTGGCATTTAAGTGTTACCTGAATGTTAGCATGTTAATGTTACTAGAGATGTTTATAGAAGAATAAAGAAAGGAAACAGCTCCTTTTAAGAGCTGTTTGCTAGGACATTTATAGTGTATATTACTACTTTAAAAAGTCTTCTTAACCTTATGAGATAGGGGCACCTGAGTTGCTCCGTCAGTTAAACATCTGACTCTAGATTTCGGCTCAGGTCATGATCTTGAGGTCGTGAGATTGAGCCCCTTGTCCAGCTCTGCTCTGAGTGTGGAGCCTGTTTAGGATTCTCATTCTCTTTCTCTCTCCCTTTCTCTGTCCCTGTCCTGCTCACATGCTCTCTCTTTCCTTCTCTCAAAAATAAATAAACATTTAATATAACGAACCTTATGAGATAGGTATTAGTATCAACATTTTCTGTCTGAGAGAATTGTTACAAAAAATTAACAACTTCTTTTAAATTGTCTTGTAAGCGATTTGAACCCAGATGCATTTTACCCCCAAAGCCTAGGAAATTCTTTCCTGCAACACATGCTGATTCTATTTGTGGTAAAGCCATTAGTTCCTAGAGGATTTATGTGAAAATATTACTTTTCTGTGGCCAAATTGTTATATACATGTTTCAATAAAACACTGTATATTTTTGTAATTATTTGTAATGGGATCAATTTCTATATGTTTATCACTTTGTTTCCTATTTTAACCACATCAACGAAGGAGGCTCAGATCAAATGGAAATTTTCACCACTCCTTTGTTTTTACTTGTAAATAATTTATCTTGTGTAACAGCTTTATCATTTTTAACTGAGACCTGACACTTGCGTTATAGACCCTGGTTGCTGATGTAATCCCATCCTTGTCCAAAAATAACTTCAGTTTGCAGTTGGGTTTTTGTTAATTCATTACTTTGTTTTAGATTCGTTTTCCATTGAACAAATAAGTTGGACAAGGTTATTTCTAAGGCCACTTCTATCAGAATCACAGAGCTCTATGAAATTATTACTGTATTATTATTACTACTACTACTACTACTACTACTGCTGCTGCTGCTGCTACTGGAGAGTGCTCGTGTTTATTGCTGCCATGTGAACGTGACTATCTTATTCTGATTTTTCCATACCAGTTTTTCTGTCTGCTTTATAGGCTCCAGTAGTCCACAGCTATGCCCTGTGTTTGAAGCTGGGCATCTTTAAAGCATTTTTCCACCTTCCTTCCTTAGGGTACCTCATATCAACTTACCGGGCCATAGTCGTTTCTGTAAAATTCATTCTCTACACATATCCAGCTCTGTGGACATGCATTATGTTGAATGTATTTCAGTAGCTATATGTAACGTCCGTTGTAGGTTGAGATCTATATCCTTACGACATGATATGAAGGCATTATAACAGGTTTTTGGTCTAGAATGTGAGGCGACATTGGCATTAGACTCTGCCATCCGCCTAATGTATATATTAATTACCTTAATTCAGTTTTCAATTTTTATTTCAGTTTTTAATTTTCTTTATTTCTTGTTACTGGGCTGCCTGAGTAGGTGATTGATTCAGTGACAAGTCTTCGCATTGTATTGCCAGTAGCAACCTCCCTCTTTTTTCTTTTTGTGTAGGACATTCCTATTTCTAGTTTTTAAATAACCTTGATCTGAAGTTTTCTGATAGCACTGTAGAATGGCTTTTTCCTATTTGTGTATCTTCATATATGTGTGCTTCAGTGTCACCATAGTTAATATATTTAATTCTGCAGAGTTCAAGCAATTTTATAACCGAAAGAGACAATAGAGAACAGCTAGTCTAATCCCTTCAAAAGCCGCAGAACTTGGGACACCTGGCTGGCTCCGTAGAGCATGTGACCCTTGATCTCAGAGTCATGAGCTTGAGCCCCACATTAGGCATAGAGATTACCTAAAATACACACAGACACACACACACACACACACACACACACATGCTGCAAAACTTTTTGTAATTCTCTTAAAAAGCCTTTCAGTAAGAAGTGAACAGACACATGTAACAGTAAGAAGTGACAGAAACGTTTTGTGAACTTGTTGTAGATTCCTTGCCATGTCCGTAGAAAACACAATTTCTAGGATTCTGTGAAATGGTCAGACGGCTAGGTCTATGTTACCGCTTTACATTTTGTCTTCCGTGATCATAAAGCAAGTGCTGGTGAACTTATTGATGCCGCCCAGGCCACTAGAGGACCTGGATGCTTATGAAATCAATAAATGTAAAGTTCTTTCCTTAAACCTATGGTTTTCAAATTATGTTCTGCAGAGGCCTGGCTTTTTAGAGGTGGCTTAGTGGCTGCCTGGGCTCCCAAAGGTATTTAAAGTACAGGAACACCGATTTTTGTGTGATTTAGAAGTTGAAGTTTGACATCACGTTGTATCTGCAGAGAAACTGTCCAAGAGAAGGCTGGACTCTACAAAACAGACAAACATCAGATCCATCAAGAAGTCTTAACTGGCTGTACCTTCAAGATACATAAAAAATTCAGCTACTTCTTACCACCTTTACTGTTATCACTCTGGTACCTGCATTTCTCACCCGGTTACCGCCAGGCCTTCCAGCCTCCACCCTTACCCCCTTATTCTGGCTTTTTCATGGTAGACGTGGTAGTAAGGGTTTTAAAACCAAAGGTAGATGATATCACTCAAGGGTGTCCAGATGGCTTGTCAGCAAGACACTCAAAAATCAGAAACTTTTCTATCTACTAGTGAACAAAATAGAAAATGTAGAAAACGATGATTTTTTGAAAGACCCTTCCAACTAGTAGGACCTAAAAGCCAGGAGGATAAAACTAGACAACTCAGTCAAAAAACAAAGTGTCAAGCATTTTACTATAGAAGGAATTCTATAGTAGATGCCAGAAAATACCCAACTTACCCAATAATCAAAGAAGTTGGAGAATAGGAAAAATTTACTAGAAACACTTGTTTAAAATCATTACTTTAGGGGTGCCTGGATGGCTCAGTCAGTTCAGCATCTGACTTCAGCTCAGGTCATGATCTTGCAGCTTGTGAGTTCAAGCCCCACAGCCGGCTCTGTGCTGACAGCTCAGAGCCTGGAGCCTGCTTCAGATTCTCGGGGCGCCTGGGTGGCTCAGCTGGTTAAGCGGCCGACTTTGGCTCAGGTCATGATCTCACGGTTTGTGGGTTCGAGCCCCGTATCAGGCTCTGTGCTGGTGGCTAGCTCAGAGCCTGGAGCCTGCATCAGATTCTGTATCTCCCTCTTTCTCTGACCCTCCCCTGCTCGCTCACTTGCTCCCTCTCTCTCTCTCTCTCTCAGAATAATAAAAATCATTAAAAAATCTTTTTTCAGATTCTGTGTTTCCATCTCTCTCCCCATCCCTCCCCTGCTCGTACTCTGTCTCTCTCAAAAATAAATAAACATTAAAAAATAATAATAAAATATTTTTAAAATAACTGGATAGCCATGTAATTAAAATGATAAATAGATTTTTATATTTTAAAATAAAATATTAAAATCTCAATGATTAGGACATCCATAGAAAGTCCCATAGCTAAGAATAAATTGAAGAAGTATGGAGGATATTATAATATTTTACTGAAGGAAATAAAATTTGAGGAAGTAAAAAGGCATGTAGTTTTTTGATGGATGATTCCATGTGGTGAATGTCTTGGTTATTCCCAAATTAATATGTGAATTTCCCACAAACACAATAAAAAAATCTCAACATCATTCTTTTTTTTCTTTCCCTTTTTTTTTTTTTAAAGTTTATCTTAGTTGGGGGGTGGGCTGGAGGGAATCCCATGTGCTGTCAGCTCAGTCCCATGGACTGTGAGATCATGACCGGAGCCAAAATCAAGAGTTGGATGTTCTCCTGACTGAGCAACCCAGGTGCCCCCAACATCATTGTTTTAATAACTAGTCAAAATTCTTCTAACATTAACTTACCAGAGATAAGTAGAATATTTGACTTACTTTGTTTTATTTAATAAACATGTAATATATACCTGTCACTGTTTCTGGCATTTTGCAAATATTAACTCTTTTAATCTTTATTTATAATCCTTTGAAGTATATAATTTTTTAAAAATCAGCTTTTGAAGTAAGTACCTAGGCATAAACTTAAATAATACATAAGACTTTTATAGAAGGAAAATTTTAATTTTATCAAAAAGCATTTTTAAAGACCTATATAAATAGGGAGATAGACACTTTTATGGAGTGGAGTACTCCATATAATTAGAATGTCAATTTTTATGAATTCAGTGCCATTCCAAACAAAACACCCCCATGATCTTTGTTGTTTTCATTATTGAACTTGACAAGCTGATTCTCAAATTTATGGGACAGAGCAACGAGCTGATAAAAGCCATGACACTTCTTAGGAAGAACAAGGTCGAGAGATTTTCTTTACCTTATATCAAAAGTTATAAATTTATAGTAATTAATACAGTTTTATCCTGGTGCAAAACAGACCAACAGACTTATCTATAGAACAGAATAGACAGCACAGAGGGGTTCTAAACAGACATAGAAATTTGATTCTATACAGATCTAGCATTATAGATCAGTGAAATGAAGGATAGAGTTTTTGATAACTGGTATAGTTACCACAGGAAGAATAATAAAATGGGATCCCTAATGCCATTGTAGCTAACCGCCACAAACAAAACAAAACCAGATGCCCCCAAACCCACAGAAAGTTATGTGGATTTAAAGACTTAAATATGAATGCTAAAACCATAAGACTTTAAAAAGAAAACATGACCTTGGGGTGGGAAATATTTATGTAAAAAGGTAACAGAAAGCCTAACTAAACATAAAAAAGATGAATAATTGAACTACATGAAAATTACAAACTTCTTTAGTCGGCTTTAAAAAACTGAAAAGTAAACCACAAAGAGGGGAAGGTATTTATAGCACAGGCAACTGACAAAAGATTCTTAAACACATTTATATTTGGAAAAAAATACAGAAAAATAAATGCAGAGAAGAAAAATGTGTAAAGATTGAAAATGTACTTCACAGAGGGAATAAGAATGGCTAAGAAACCTATGAAAAGATACTGTGCGTTGTAATCAGGTAAATGCAGATTAAAAGCAAAATGAACTGTCATTTCTCATCTACCAAACTGAAAGCTTACAGTGTGATGTTATCAAATTTTGATGAGGATTTGGAGCAAATAGAATGTTTTTTTACAATTACTGTGGGGTGCAAATTGGTTTAAGCTTTGGAAAACAATTGGGCATACTACCCTATGAGTTTACTCTTCACAGAATCCTTTCCCACCTGTGAAAAGAGTACTCTCCGATTTTGTGGCTTGCCTCTTGGGTACCTTAACAATGTGTTTCAAATAGCACAGTTCCCTGATTTCAATGAAGTACAGTTTATCAGTTATTTTATAGTTCAAGCTTTTATATTCTAAGAAATATTTGCCTACCACAGAGTTTCAAAACAATTTCCCCCTGTGTTTTTTTCTGGGAGTTTTAGCATTTGCATTTACGTATATGCTGTAGTTTAAATTAATTTCCAAGTATGATGTGAAGTAAATCTATTTTTTAAATATAGAGACAAAAATTCCATTGTTTGAGCAACATTTGTTGAAAGCACTTTTCGTTTTTGCTGCCGTTAAATTGCCTTTTTTGCATATCAGTTGATCCTAGATGTCTGGACCTGTTTCTAGATTCTTTCTGTCCTCTGTCATTAATCCCTATTTATTCACTCCTACCGCACTGTCTTGATGGTGTTAGCTTTAGAGTAAGTACTGAAATCAGGTAGCATAGTTTCTCCATTTGAGTTCTTCTGCTGTTAATTTGTTTTGTTAATTTGTTTTGGCTATCTTAGGTCATTTGCGGTTTGATAAAAATTTGGGGGTCTATTTGTCAGTTTGTTTAAAAAAAAAAAAGCAAAAAGTAGGGCACCTAGGTTGGTCAGTCAGTTAAGTGTCTGACTCTTGATTTTGGCTCAGGTCATGATCTCATGGTTCCTGGGACCACGCCCCATGTCAGGCTCTGCAATATCGACATGAAGCCTGCTTGGGATTCTATCTCTCTCTCTCTCTCTCTCTCTCTCTCTGTCCTTCCCTCATTCTTGCATGACTGTTCTCATGCGTTTTCTCTCTCTCTCTCTTGCAAAATAAATGAACATTTTAAAAAATAAATAAATAAATAGGAGCGCCTGGATGGCTCAGTCAGTTAAGTGTCCTACTTCATCTCTGGTTGTGATCTCAGGATTCAGGAGTTCAAGCTCCGCATCAGGCATCCTGCTGTCAGTGCAGACCCTGCTTCAGATCCTCTATCCCTCTCTCTTTCTGCCCCTTCCCTGATCATTCTTCCTATCTCCCTCTCTCAAAATAAATAAATAAATAAACAAAAATCCTGCTGGAATTTTCATTGGAATTGCCTAGAATCTATAGATGAATTTTGGGCGAGAATTGACATGTTAACAATTTTGTCTTCCAGTGTGTGAATATGCACTATTTATACCTTCTTCAGTTCCTCCTCAGCACTATTCTTTGGTTAATTTCTAAAGGTCCCACAGAGACTTTTAGGAGTCTCAGTAGAAGAGGAAACAGAATGAGTCAGAACAATTATTTGGAGAATATTGAAAATTTCCCAAGTTTTCTGAAAGATGTTAATTTACTGGTTTAATAAGTTCAGCAAACCCCAAACAGGTTAAACTTTAAGACAGTCATTCCTTGAAACATCATAATTGTAATTTGTTTCCAGCCTTTACTATTAAAGGCAGTATTAAAATTGGCACCTCTGTGTGTGTGCCTGTATGTGTTTATACTTTGTTGACGATTTCCTAGAAGTAAATCCCCACATCAAAGTTTATCCCTGTTCTAAATCTGGATACTTAATACCATGTTGTTCTCCAATCAAGTTGTATCTGTTTACTCCTCTGCTGATTCTCTGTACCTCTTTAACTCTGAGGGTATTATTTTTCCTGTCTGCCCATGTGGTGGATAAATGATACCTGTTGTTACTTTAATTTGCATTTTAAACCTTATAGGTTGGTTTTCTTGTTTTGTGTTTACCAGTTTTTAGTTCACCTATGAATCGCTTTTTCTGTTACTTTTTTTTAACTGAGATATGATGGATATATAACATATTACTCTCAGGTGTACAACCTAATGATTAGATAATCTGATCACCACAGTAAGTCAAATGAATGCATCACCACACAGTTAGTTATTATATTATTCTTTTCCTCGTGTTGAGAATTTTTAAAATCAACTCTCAGGAACTTTCAAATAGCAGTATAGTATTATTAACGACAGTCACCATGCTATACATCACATTCCCAGAACTTACTTATTTTATAGCTGGAATTTTGTACATTTTGACCCCTTTCACCCATCTTGTCCGCCTCCATCTTCATCTTCCATGTTATTTTTTATATCAAGTTCTTTACTTTGGTACTACTGGTACTTTTTAAAATAGATCTATATACAAACGGTTTTTTCAGCCTACTGTTTTGTATTTACATTTTCTCATTCTTTGTGGTGGGTACTTAACATTTTTATGTAGTCAGATCTTTAGTCTTTACTTTCATGTTGTTGCACCAAAAAAATAAGGGACATAAATTTGTATATTTTCATTTAGTTTTGTAGTAAACAATATGTTTTTATGAGGGTCTAGACTCACAGTGATGGAGGTAATAAAAGTGGCCTTCCCAGTTACCAATATGGGAAAATACTAGAATGAATCTTGAGGTACCAGTTGAAGTCATGGGTTTTTGGTATGCATGAACACAGATACACAAGTAGAGATGTGTGTGTATGTGTTGGTTAGTATGCATGCATATGTTTCCTAGCTCTGGTCACTGAAAGGGGCAGTGATATCCCAGTAACAATGTGTGCCTCCCCGGAGCTCAGATACTGATTTTTAAATACTACTCTCTAATAAAACAACACAGGACTCCTTGGAGAAGTGGTTGATTCCAGGGCCAAGGCAGGGAAAGAACAAGATGTTGAACCTGGAACATCTATAATGTCAAAAATTAAGGAAGGGCTTAAACTCGATGGGGGCATGTCTAGGGACATGGGAGCCAACCTGATGGTGCTTTCTGTAGCCAAAAGTGGAATAATTTGAGCAATAAAATGATTCTTTTATGGAATTATAACCCCTAGAACAAAAAAATACCCATGAATCCCTACTAATTAACTCTATCAAGAAAGAAGAGACAACTCTTGCAGAAGAATTTTAGTTGATAAATATAGAAGCAACAAGGAAAATACTAAATCTGCATTAGGTGAAGACCACAATAGTAATTGTTGTAAGCAAAATCCACTAGTAGATGCTTAAGTCAGTATACTAACCAGGCTTAAACTATCTCCTCTCAAGATATTTATCGATAACAAAGGGAAATTGGAACTCCACTGTGATTGGTTACCATAACCAAGTGATCAGAGTTAACGTTGTCGGTAATAAGGTACTCGTCCTGATACGATACACTGAGAAGGACTCAGTATCACGTATGTGGTATTCTGGCCAGAAATGCATAGCTTCAATGTAATTGTGAGAAAAGATCAGACAAACCTCAACAAGGATACAATCTACAGAATGACCAGTTTTCATCAAAAGTGCCCAAGTCATGAAACAAGTGTAAGGACCAGACATAGATTACAGGAAGCTACAGAGACATGACAGCAAGATATAGTGTGAGATCCTGATGTGGGTACCGGAAGAGGAAAAGCACATGAGCAAAATTCAGTTAAGGTCTATAGTTTAGTCAGTAATGGTCTACCAGTATTAACTTCCTAGTTTTGATAATCATACAATGGTTATGTGAGTTGACATTAGAGAAAGCTGGGTAAAGGTTATATATGGATTCTCTTTCCTATACACGCATCTTTTGTATAAGTCTAAAATTATTTCAGAAGAGAAAGTTTTTAAAAAGCTCTTCTTCCTAGGTGGTAGGATAAAGATAGATTTATACTTTTTAGTAGTATAACTAATACCATATTTCAAAGTAGCTGAGGATGTTCAAAATTGGAAATAGCAATTTTATTTTTCTATGGCTTTCGTTTTCCAATACCCCACCCTCCTCAGTTTCTGAGTGTCTTTATGCAACCCTTGGGTAGAAGGTTTAGTACAATTTTATTTAGAGATTTAAAAATAAAAGCATAATGATTAGAGATACTTAGCATATATCATTGTATTAATACAATAATAATTGTATTAATCCATGTCTGTTAAATCTTCAGCGCTTCTTACCTATAATTCAGTGTTTTAGCTAGATGTGTTTTTCCCTCAGGTAGTACATGAAATTAACGTGAAAGAAAATATCAGAGTAAATATTTCCATACTCTGAATTTTTTTTATTGCTAGTCATAGGACTGTTCTCAGTAAAGTTTTTAAGGTTTTATATTAGAGATACAATGGTGTGCTTCTAAGGTATGGCCCCAAATTTCTGAAATTTTTAAGGCATCTTTTGTTTTACATTTATAAGCTTTTCTTCTGCTCGAGCCTGTACAATTAATTGTGTTCTTTAAACCTACTCTAAGGAAGGGCTGCCCGTGGAAATTAGGTCTCCATACAGTATGTCTCTCTTATTATTAATGTCAGTTTTGTATTTTACTATTAAAAAAAGTAATCTAGTATACCTGAAATTAATATAAAACTTCATGTTAACTATACTGGAATTAAAAGTAAAAACTTAATAAAAATGGAAAAAAAATTTTAAATTGTACACGTCAGAAACTGATCATTAAATGCCTTTTGACTTAACAATTTCTGATCATCATAGAACATCTAAGAATAAATGAGTGTTTCATTTCCATTATTGAAGTGTTGACACATTGCAAAACAAGTATATTGAGATATAATTTGTGAGAATTCAATGCATGCTTCTAAAAAAGTTTGAATGTGTGTGTGCATGTGCCTAAGTGATGTGTATCTAATTTATGCCCCCAAACCTCTAGATTTTCTCCTTTCAGCAAATAGGATTAACTTCATGATTAATAAATGGTCTGTGAATTGAACTCAACGTTTAGTTTTGCGAATGGCATTTTGATTGAGGCATTTTTGTAAATTTTTGTTGTTACTAGATTTTTCATCTTGTCATCTATAGGTTAAATTGGGCTAGACACTTTGGAGAATTCTCATAGGGTCTGGAATGTGTACTTCTAGATTGTGTGAAGAAAGGAGGACATAGATTCTTCCTGAAAACTATAGAAGTTGTGTAATAGTTTCCACCCAGATCGGTAAAAGCAATTACTTTGGGGTAGTATGGTGTTGATTTCTTATAATTCTGGAAGGGAGTTGGGAAGGACAGGAAGGTGTATCAGTCAGGAGGCAGAAACCACATCAGTTATCTGAACAGGGAGATTATAAAGAATTGCTTCCTGGTAGAAAGCAGTAAACTCCCAGAAGTAGTAGGATGGGTAAAAGAGCAGCTAGTACTTGTTCCGGGGTGAGGTAAAGTAGATACTAAAGGAACGAAGGACTCTCCTCCAAGATTAGACTTCTTCCAAGAGGAAAGCACCTAGCCTGTGGGAAGTGGAGAAGCTTGCCAATGGCATGGGCAGAAGTGGCTTGAGGATTTGGGGGGGTGGGAGAGGGCAGCTTGGAGCCTGTCCTGAAGTTGCTGGAAAGACAGGGGTAGCGCTGCTCTGTAGGAGCAGTCCGCCATTTTCACAGGGAGGGAAGTGTCTCTCCCTTGCAGGGTCACTCTGTTGACCTCCATTGACAAAGCTTAACATTTCCCACTGGCTGGCAAAGGAGATGCTTACAGAGTCCAGCTCCAGTATCCCAAGGTAGCAGAAGAAAACCACAGACGTTTAGCTAGATACTACGTATTGAAAACTGGCCCAGAAGTAATCATTTATCATTATAATTCTAAGATATCATCTCATACATCAGAACTGTCAAATTACTAAAATTTCACTCTCTGCTTGGTCCTTTATAATGAGCTAATCATGTCTTCCATAAATATTTTTAATTGAGTTGACATAGTGTTATAAGTTCTGGGAGACCAACAAAGAAATTGTTCTTTATTTTGTTTCTTCTTTCTGAGGAGGACCCTTATGGTAGCGGTATAGACCGCTAGGCACTGTAGTCTCAGAGTGCTGAAAGGAGGAGGTTTAAAACAAGAGAGCCAGACCAGGCCTCTGAAACTTAAATCCAGCCTGTGGGTGGGAGGCACAACTAACCCCATTTTACATTCACAGATAAATAAATGATAGTTGGTAACTATTGCCCCCCATTTGCATTTCAATGGCCTAGTAATGTCCCATCACTTACCTACTACTTCACAGGGATGTTAGTGATAAGGAATAATTAATGATTTGCTAACAAGATCAGATCTTTGATTATAATGTACAATAGATGTACAAATTCTATATTTAACTTTTATTTGCCTTTTAATTGCTATGGATTTCTGGGCCTGCTACTAGCTACTTTATCAGACTGAAGAAATGGTTCCTATAATCTCTTATCCTCAGCCCCAGTGGATATTACGATGTATTTTCTCCAAAATAGAAAAGGCAGTCCAATTCCATTATATGCTGTAAAATGTTGCGATGCCATCCATTTTAGCTGCAGTTGTCAGTTCACTGGGACAGCATTCTGTGAGTTAAGAAAGAATAAAAATGGCAAGCAGGGGATTTACTAGTGTTTTCATGTTGAACGGTTTAAAGGGGGAATACTATTGGCAGGTGGAGAATGCTTCAGACTTGTAAGCACGGAAAAAGAATTCGGGCCAAGAGAACATCATGTATTAAGCCCGAGCTCATTTAAAATTCTGCTTTGTCTGACCAGCCGTCACATCACAGAGCAGTCTGCTCAGAATGTCTCCAGCACCGGTTCTGTGACCTCCCAGAGCTTTCGTACAGCATTTGGCTTGAGTGGAGCAGGCCACTCTGCTTCTGGGAAGACAAGAGTTCTGGGCAGTAGCAAGAGTCCTAAAATATTGATGTGACTGCTCCTCAAGCATAGCAGTATTATATAGTTCTATGCACTGTCATTCAGGCTGTTTCCATCACCCAGAAATCGTTACACTGAACCTATAGGTTGTCAATCAAGTTAATTTTGGTAACTGGAAAGTAGAATTTGCCTTTGTGGATGTTTATACATATTGGACATGTATGTATTTATGTAATGTGCTTTTTTAATGGATGTGAAAGATTGAAAAGTCACTGCCTTTCATAGGCCATGCACTCTTAAATCTTATATATGTAGTCACCCAAGTGCACATAGAGGGAAACCTCATGTGATTATTCTCTCGAAATGCATGTGCTGCTGGTGTTGTGATAGTAAGCACTATGAAGTACGAAGCAAGTATTAGTTTGTATTGCATGAAATTGCCATTCCTGAAGTCAAGGCGATAAAATAGTCAATTTCACATGGGTCAACCTAATAGTAAAGTATCAACTCTGCTATCCTATAGAAAAGCACCAGATTATTAAAGTAATTGCCTAAGCTAGAACCCAAATTAACAACCGGACAAGAGACAAATGATTTTAAGGAAAATATAGCTAACGAGTAATTTATGACAGTCCTGTAGCATGGTGGCAGAAGTGAGGTGTGGTCCTCACCACTGTATTGGCAGAAAATATTTTGGTCAACAGATTTACGTCTAGGATTATCTAGATCCTTGCACATCAGTTATTGCACATTTGCTTACATGGCTGCCTTCCTGACACACCTGCCAGTAGATTTTTATTTCTGTACTCTCAGCTGCCTTTCTGACTTTTAAATACCAAAGTGTGTGCCCTTTAGTGGTGCTGTATATTAGTGCCTAGGATCGTACCTGTGTTTTAGATTACTGACCGCCTTGCCTGAAAAGATTCTCTTGCGCAGTACCTCATTCCCTTCGGAGGTTGTGTATCTTCTCCTGGTCTGCTTTTATCTCCTGGTATTTTTTAATGATGCAAGTCCCTGAGGTCTTTGAGTTCTATGAATGAAATTGGAATCTGTTTGATATTATTTTTGATCTTGTTTGAATCTGTTTGATATTATTTTAACAATCTTTATTCTTGTAGTAAGGTGTATTTTGAGCAGTGGCTGGTGAGTATCTGGTATCGTAAAACAGTGACCAGTCGACATCTGTTTTTCCACTTTTTTAATGTTTTATTTATTTCTGAAAGAGAGAATGACAGCATGAGCAGGGGAGGGTCAGAGAGAGGGAGACAGAATGTGAAGCAGGCTCCAGGCTCTGCACTAGCTGTCAGCACAGAGCCCGACGTGGGGCTCGAACCCACGAACTGTGAGATCATGACCTGAGCCGAAGTCGGACGCTCAACCGACTGAGGCACCCAGGCGCCCCTGTTTTTCCATTTTTAATAGAAACTGACTTTTGGGTGGTTCTGTCAATTTCAAGGAAAGTGCTACGGACAGCGGGAAGCCCTACTGTCATCTCACTGGCAATATGCAGTCACTTTTTCCTATTATCCAGAAAGTAATTTATTTAAAATTTTTGATTTGGACCAAGTCTGTTTCAACCTTACCCTGGGTCACAACATATTTAAATTATAGCAACCCATCTAGAGAACTCCTCTGTAATGATCCATTGTTTCCCATTTAATGTGCAGCTAATGCAGCGTTATAAGTTAATGGGTTGATAAACTTACAGAACTCTTCTATCTTGAATATGAAAATGCAGAGACTAGTTTTTAATGCAGTATTATTTTTCAAAACCTCAACTATTAATGAAGATATTAATTAGAAGTGTTTTGCCCTTAATCACTTCCAGACTTGGTACACCACATTAGCCTAACTTTTTGGGTAATTATGTGTTTTTCATGGGCTTTTAATTCCAAGACATTCAGATGATTTTACCCAGAACATTGTATTTTTGCAAAACACGCTCATGTGGAAAGTAGAGGTTGGCAGTTATTCCTGCCTTTCACATGTAGGAGCAAAGATGAGATCATTACTGAGAGAAAGGAGTCCACTATGCAGAGTCTTTTGCTCTCAATTATAAAGTGACTGTGAAGTGCAGGTTCAAATGCCTTATCTTACTATCCTTTCTTTGGCTCTTTCCTTCAAAATTCTAGAATCTTTGTGGTATGGTCATCTCTAGGCGAATTATAAAATTATAAAATGTTAAAAACATTTAACTTGTTTTATAGAATATTGAGAAGATTGGAAGAGATGAAGCAGGTTGAAGTGAATATTAGGGCAAATATTCTGAGTGCATAAAATTGACAGGAAGCTATTTACGAGTAAGAAAGTATATAGATATTGAAAGATAAGTATGGCTTAGAGAATATGTAGAAGCCAGAACTTTGATGAAAAAAGACTGAAAGTTAAAATTAGGCCTAGGGGTGTCTGGGTGGCTCAGTCGGTTAAGTGTCCGACTTTGGCTCAGGTCATGATCTCACAATTCGTGGGTTTGAGCCCCGCGTCGGGCTCTGTGCTGATAGCTAGCTCAGAGCCTGGAGCCTGCTTTGGATTCTGTGTCTCCCTCTCTTTGACCCTCTCCTGCTCATGCCACCCCTTTCTCTCTCTCTCTCTCTCTCTTTCTCTCTCTCTCTCTCTCTCTCTCTCAGAAATAAATAAAACATTAAAAATTAAATTAAATTAAGCCTAAAATCTAAGAAATATCTAAAACAATTCAGAAACCTCTACACTGTATTAATTCCCTTTTCGATTATAGCTAATTTTTAGAAGGTGATACTAGGATTTCTGTTTTCTTTCTAACTACTTTCATTCTGATGGATTTAGAAGTACAGATGTTAGTGGCCCAAGAATGTATAATTTAAGACATGCGATCTGTTTTCTATACTTGAGATTTCATTTATATTTGTTATGATATCATACAGATACTCAAAGAAAACTAATCTGATGTGGACAGACCTCTGNGATATCATAAACAAAGTAAAAAACAATAAAAATACCAGCAGTGGATTAAAAGAGAGAAACACCTAAGTTTATTTGGATTAAAGAGTTCAAAATGATCCTGGGCAGGGGGGGAATCACACAAACTTCAGTGTTGCTGTTGAGTGATGCAAGAGAATTACCTGTTTTTTGGAAATTGGTAAATAAAGGAAATAACCATTTATCCTATGTTTTCTGTACAAATGTAACCTGGAATAATCTAAGTTGATGAGAGAAAATTCCTGTTTATAACTGTGTTCTAGCCAATAAATGAAGAAGGGATAATAGAGTATTACCACTGTGCTACCCTGATTAATTAATGGACCTGAGCGGTCACTCCTATTTAATAACCCCCAAAAGGAGACACCCATACTTCTGGATGGAAATACATAGCACCATTTAAGAAATAGTAAAGATAAAGATTCAAACCTGAATCTGTTCAGCCAATTGAGAGGACATACAAAGTTCAGAAGCATATTGGAATGTAGCAATAACCAGCAGGATCCAGAGTTTACAAAATTCTGTGGGGGGAAAAAAAGCACTGATTTCTTCTAGGAAGACAGGAGTTGAGGGACAGCCTGTAAATTGAGATTTAAGAGACACATTAGATTATGATTGGAGGAGACAAATGTTGAAGGAAAGGAAAAAGAAGGTGAGAGATAGGAAAGAAAGAAAGAAAGAGGGCAACAGAAAGTAAATCAATAAAATGTGAAAGCTGACTGGCTATATAATGATACAGAATTATAAGTCCCAATCTTTTAGACAAAAATACTGAAGTATTTGTAGATGAGATTTGCTACAAAGTAATTCAAGGTGCTGGGGAGAGAGTCAGGGTATAGATGCAAACAAGATTGGCCAGGAGCTCAAAACTCTGGAAGCTGGATGATGGTTACAGGCTTTACCATGCTCTTCTTTGTGTCACTTTGAGATTCTACATAACAAATGAGATGTCTACTAGTGGAACTGGCTGCCCCACAGAGTGGGGAACTCTCTGCCACCTGACTCTGCCTTCTGATTCTGTAGATCTCCATGAGGCCACGCATCTTGAGTTTTTATTAAGCTCGTCAGGTGATCCCGAACACCAGGAGTGGAATCTCTGGGCCAGACCTTCTCTGAAGTCTCATCTAATTCTGAGCTCTCTAAGTGTAGTATTCCTTGGAATGGTATGAGCAAGATGGGCTCCAGAAACTCAGGGACACAGTAGTTGGAGGGACTCACAAAGCTTGGTAAATAAAGGGAAACTTAACCGAGACCTTGAAACGTAGTTAAAATATGGATGGTAGAGTGTGACTCAAGTCCATTCATTCATTCCACAAATATTTTTAATGCTTCTGTGGTCCCAGACAGTGTGCCAAAGGCTGAGATATGCATGTGATCAGAACACTAATGATGATGATCATTTTGAACACCATTTGTTATGGACGTCTTGTGTTACCATAGAGGGAATGCTGGTCTTTGAGGACTGGAGCGTTGGCTTCTGGATGGACTATCCCATCGCTCTTTACCATAAAAGTAAGCCACACCACATCTCTGAGCCTCTGTTTTCTGATCTATCATAATGAGGTTGGACCATGCCAGCTCTTGACTTTTATAAAAATATGATGGGTAAAAATATTTCACGCTATAGCTTTTGCTGGGTATGTGAATGGCGTGGTCTGTGGAACTGATTTTTATTAACCCTATCAATACCCTTGCAATTTGCTTGTCACTGGGGTGAGTGAGGGTATTTTCTCTTTTTCCTGACTCCGTAATATAGTTCTGTGAACTCATATTTAAGCTAGCATAATGAGATTCACTCCATAAACTGAAACAGGTCTGATCTTAAGCTCATTTACTGTCTGAGAACAGAATTGATCTTGCCTTCACATTTGATTCACCCTCTATAGATTTTGAGAGGAAGAAAAATAGCATTCTAGCCCAGTTTAACTAGGCCAGAGTTACCAGGGAAAAGGCTGGAAAACCAGTGTGATAATGCTTGTTTGCCCTTGTCTGTCTTGTTGTGTGTTAATGTATGCAGATCATTCAGATAAGCAATTTCATCGCTCCTTGAGGGGCTCTGTCAGGTAGGCGGTTCACATTCCACACACGTTAAAATGATTAAGTGCCTACTCAATTGTCATGAGCCCAATTTATGGTTTCTGGGATTACCAGCTGAGAAATAATATGGTGTGTTTCATTTGCAATATTAAACATAAAATCCTTCGCAGATACCATCTTAAGTCTGGAATATGGCATAGCCTATTATTTTTAAATAACTGTTGTGTAGAATATAAAGGACAGAAAAGAGGATTTCATGTCAGGTAAACCCTATTTTAGCATTATTCATAGTACGATCTGGAACAACTTATCTAAGATTTCTGAGATACAGCTTTCCTCCTCTTCAGAGCTGAAACTAATGTATTCCTCCCAGGGCTGTTTTCAGAATTAAATGAAATCCCACAGGTAAAGCATTCAGGACAGTACATGCCACCCACCGGGCAGCAAATATAATTTCCCTCCTTCCCTCTTTCCTTCCCTTCATTCATTCATTCGTTCTACTGGTTTTTCTTACTGTTTGGTAGAAATGCTTTATATTATATATTTTTAAAAGGAGTAAGAGTCCCAGTAGGTTTCCTCTTTCAAAAAAGTCCCTTTGGGGGACGCCTGGGTGGCTCAGTCATTTAAGCACCAGACTTGAATTTGCCACAGGTCCCGGGCTCATGGGTTGTGAGTTTGGGTTCTGCATCAGGCTCTGTGCTGACAGTGCGGATCCTGCTTGGGATTCCCTCTCCTCTCTCTCTGCTCCTCCCCTACTTGTGTGCTTGTTCTTACTCTCTCCCTCTCTCTGTCTCTGTCTCTCAAAAATAAATAAGCAAACTTTTTAAAAGTCCATTTTGAAGTCTTAGGATAGTATATAAGAAAATACTGTGATGGAGGAAAATAAGTAACAGTTTCTATATCACTATATTCAGATATACTATCAAGAGCCTACCCTTAGCCCATGTGTTAGACATGATGCACGTTCTATCATTTTTTTAAAATTTTTTTTTTAATGTTTTATTTATTTCTAGGAGAGAGAGAGAGACAGTGTGAGCAGGGGAGGATCAGAGAAAGAGGGAGTCACAGACTGAAACAGGCTCCAGGCTCTGAGCTGGCAGTCAGCACAGAGCCCGACGCGGGGCTCGAACCCACGAACGGCGAGATCATGACCTAAGCGAAAGTCGGACGCTTAACCGACTAAGCCACCCAGGCGCCCCCGTTCTATCATTTAATATTCCTGTCAACTCAAGAAATAGGTCTTTTCTCCATCTCATTTTATCTCATTAGATGAGGAAACTAATACCCAGTTCAGGCTACCTGAGATCAAACCGTTATCAAATTGTAGGTGTTAGAATTAGAATCCAGATCTTCCTTCATAGCTCTCTACTGCTCTCCATGGACTTTCAGTCACGGGAAGGTGGAGGGTGGCTCCTGACTGGAAGTGGGAGGGGCAAGGTGTGGATTGGGGGGGGGGTAACACATCTGAGTCACGTGAGGGCATCTTCAAATGGTATTTATGGCACTCTGTTTCCCTTTAATTTTGCACTCCCGTTCTGTCACAGGAAGATGTGATTTCATAATATGTCATGTTCTGCAAGTGTGCTTGGAGAGAAAGAAGATTGAACACTATTGCCCTGTGATATACTGCTTACATAGGAAATTATATAAATAATTATACCAAATTAAATCCATACATGGATGTAAAGTCTTGAAAATATTTTGACCACCGTATTTTTCTTTATTGCTTCTAGACAGTTGAGAAGTATTTGGACATTTTTATCTGTTCTCAGTATAACAAACGTAAATACTGCAGTATATTTTTTTCAGGTTACACTTAGTGGTCACTGACAATAACATAACAGAAGAACGTATTTCTTATTTTCGTTTGCAGCATTACCTCTTGGTTCATATTTTATTGAACATGAAGACTGGTTTATAGTACTTTTCAATCTAAATTTAATTATGTAAAAGAATTAACTAAGGAAAATATAACTGTTTTATAAATTTATTAAAAAGCTGTATTGGGGGGGAAAATATGAAAACCATACGCTACCCAATAAGGTATGAGGAAGCTAATTGCTTCCTGTCCCTTTCGAAATTACTCAGCCTGAAAAAAGAGAGCACGTATTGATTTAGTGTATAGTAAATGCCCCATGTCTCTCCTCTAACCCCCAGACATGTACCACGATACACACCCGGCAGTAGTGCCACGGCTGCCTACCTGACCACTGCTGCTATCAAACTTCCATAATAACAGAATTAGGATGGGACATTTTCTTCCTTTGTAAAAGGAAATAGCATAAAATTGTTAAAGTGTGCAAAATGAATGGCACTGTAGCAGTATCTTGAATGTAGGTGTTTGCTGTCAAGCCCCAAAGAAAGACAAGTTTCCAAAGGAAGAATATGTATTTCTTGATAATGTGGTCTCCCTTAATCTAATCTATCTGTGCATAGACTGTATCAATTAATATATTCGTATGCATTATAACATTAGAAGCAATGTCAAAACTTAGCCTGTCTGACAAATTTGGGGAGGTTATTACGAAGATTATGCAAGTTCTGATTGTATTCTCCAGTACGGTCGGTCTTTTGCTTTATTTTGGAGATGATCCACTAATTGAGAGAATGGGCAGTTTATTCATATTTTTATGTTATATTTTAACCCTTGGGTAGATTCTGTCCTGCTAATTGTGATTTTTCTATAAGCATCTAATTTCCTTTTCAACATAGACTTTGAAATGCTGGTTTTACTTGTCCCATAGCCCAATCAGTAAAATTAGTGAGAAGTTTAAAAAAAAAAATTTACATGCTGCTCGGAAGGACAGTCTGTGATTATTCGTGTAAATGTATGTATTTTAGAAGTGCAGTAGCTTGTGGGTGTCTTTTTTGTCTTAATATAAGTTACCAGCTATGATTTTAATTGTGATCTTCGTTGCTTCGATACCTTAGGAATTCGTAGTATGGCATCTTGCACTTTATTGTGAATGGGTCAGAGCATCCTTATTTGCAGAAGGGAGAGTATTTTGTGATTAGAGTGACTTTTCCTTTGTCTCATTTTTGTTACTTAATATATTAGTAAGTGTTTTTTTGTTAACACACACACACACACAAATACCTCTTTGGAAATGTATTTGCCTTCTGTCTTTTTTGCCATTAATATCTATTTCTCAAAGAACTGTTTCTGCTTTTCATGACGCTCTGTTGATGGCTCTCCTGTAAGTGTACCAGCACGCCTCGTATCCCAGAATCGGGGTGCAGGTCTAGCTAGCTGCACCAGGCAGCCTGCTGTTTACCGCTGGCGAGTTCCCATTAACATAGCCACCACTCCCGGGCTGGATAATGGACTCAAAGGTTAAGAGCAGAGGATCTCAACAGCTCCAATCAGCAGGGCTTTTCCAGGGCTAATTACCTCTTTACTGCGCTGACTCTAATGTGACATGTTTATTGCCTTAACTAACAACTCATTAGCTTAGTTGATGTTTTTGTCAATATTAATTCGTTCATTTAAGCCAAGTCAAAGCTTAAACAAAGATGTCCAGACTGAGAAACGGGCAGCAGAGTGACTTTTGTTTGCTCATCTTTTTTTTTTTCCCTCCCTTACTCAACTTCAATAAAATAAATGTGTAGAAAGGAAACATTTAGAGTGTTTGCATTGAGAATGTTGGTATTTGTTGATTTGCTTGCATGTAAAGTGATTCTGAATTTATTTCTCCTTATGGTTTCTCTAGTCTTCATCTCACAGTTTACTTAATATTTAGTATCTACGAAGAGCAACTGTTTCTCATCTTTGACCCTATATCTGTGATGGGCTAACATGCAGCAGTTCCCTGTTCCACTTGTATGTGGTTATATTAGTTATTAGTTATTAGTGGAATGTTAGTGATCCCACTAATAACTGTGGTTATTAGAAAAGAGATCAAGTAACTGTGCATATGATTTTCATTTCCACTAAACTACTTAAAAAATTACATTGAGATTTATCTTGGAATGATTGCTAACTTAATTAGTCTGTGTGAATTATTTTTAAAAAGTATGCAATTATGAAGTTACCATGGAGCATTGCAGTTTTTTTTGCCATACTTTTGGTTCACATTAATGGTATTTTTTGAACAAGGTCATTGGTTTAGTTTCATATATTTTATAATAATTAACTTCTAAAAGCCCCAGAGTCATGCAGGTGGGTAAAATAACTGAACATGAGCCTTTGATCGAGTAGTAAGTCAATTCGTTTGGAAACGTACATCAGCATCTTCAGAACCCTGTAACCCATCTGGCGAGCCCCCCTCACAGGATGTTTAATGGTGTACAGATGAGCAGAAAGTGTTACGACGCATTCCCGATGAGACATGAATGAAGCCGCAGCGTTAGGGGGGTTTCATCTCTGGAAAGACCAGTCTCTGCTTTGAAGGTCATAGACTCACTCTGATTGGTTGGTTCCCCTGGAGGTGATCAGGTCCAGAGAAGGCTGATAAAGCTTTGGATGGAACGTGTTGAGAATCATATGTCATAAGCCAGAGATGCTCATATCTGTTTCATCCATTGTCAGTATCTGCAGAGGGTAACGTGGACACCACATTATCAGAACTTGTAAGAAATCACTGTTACAGGAAATAATACTTTATTTTTAAATAAAATAAAATTTATAATTGTATACATTCTGCACTAAATGCTATGGTTATATTTACCTTCGCTGCTTTCTCCACCACCATTTTTGTCTCCCTGAATCTGCTTCAGTCAGGCTTTTCTGACTTTAATTCTACTGAAATTTCTTCGGTAAGATAACCACTGACTTACATGTTGCCAAAGGCAGTAAGCAGTTCTCGGCTCTTGTCTCTGGTCTCTCGGCAGCATATAATTCCAGCTATGTTGAAACCTGCAACTCTACTTGGTTTCTGTGACATTGTCCTTTCCTGTGTCTCCTGCCTCATCAGCCGCTGGTACTCAGTCTTGATCTCCCCCCTCTTTCCATCCTGCGAAGGTGCCTGTGCACCCCACTCATCCTCTGGTGTTACTTCTCGTCCCGTGGCTTCAACACGTGTGTACATGGACGATTTCAAAATTTTTATCTCTAGCCCTAGTTTCCACTCACCCCATTCTCCAGACTTCTATATTCAGCAGCTTATCTGAAATCTGCCTTCAGATGTTTGATATGTATCTCAAATTAGAAATGCCTAAAACTAAAATTTGGATTCCTGCTCCTGCTTCAAAGACCAAAAAAAAAAAACCTTCCTCCTTTTCTGTTGTAACTCATGTGATAACTCATGTTATGAGTGTCACCATCATCCACATAGCTGTTTGTGCCCAAATCACTGGAATCAGTTTCTCTTCTTTTCTTTCTTTCTTTTTTTTTTTTTAATAAACTTAAAAAAAATTTTTTTTAATGTTGATTTATTTTTGAGAGAGAGACAGAGCGCGAGTAGGGGAGGGGCAGAGAGAGAGGGAGACACAGAATCCGAAGCAGGCTCCAGGCTCGAGCTTTCAGCACAGAGCCTGATGTGGGGCTCTAACTCACCAACCAAGAGAGCATGACCTGAGCTAAAGTCGGCATTTTATTGACTGAGCCACCCAGGTGCCCCAGTTTTACTTATTTTCTATCCAGCGTATATTCACATCCAGTCCCTAAATGCATCCTGTCTGCTCTATCGTCTAAAAATTTTTTAATCCGAAATTTACATAGTTCTCATACTCTGTCACTGCTGTTTTAGTCCAAGCCGTCATTATCTCTTGCTTGAACCCTTGTAAGAACCTCCCAGTTGGCCTCCCTAATGTCAGCCTTTGCCCCCAGCCCTCCCTAGTCTATTCTGTACACAGCACACAGATACTTTCTGATTGACGGCAGGTCATGTCACTGTCCTTCCCGTAACTTCCATGCATCTCTCATAACACTTAACCCCACAGGGAAAAGGTCTTGTGTGACTGACCCGTCCATGGCCACGTCTCTGATTTCATGTCCTACTCTTGTCCTTGTTCGCTGCCATCTAACTACTCTGGACTTGTTGCTTGCCCTTAGGTAGCCCTGCTTACCTCAGGGCCATTTGTGCTGTTCCCTCAGTCTAGAATACTTCTCCCACAGATGTCCACATGCTTCTCTTTCATTTCACTTAGGTCTTTGTTCAAATGTCACCTTCTACAGAGCTCTCTCCTCTCTGTCACTTTCTAGGCTCTTACCCTTCTTGCTTTAGTTTTCCTTGCAGCACTTAGTACTACTTGACATTCCTATTTGTTCATTTGGTTTTTATGTCCCGGCTAGAATGTAAGCTTTATGAGAGCACCGAATTTGTTGACCTGTGCTTAAGCACAGTGCCTGGGAGGCCCCTGGGGGGCTCATTCAGTGAAGCCTTCAGCTTTGGCTCAGGTCCTGATCTCACAGTTTGTGAATTAGGGTTCCACATAGGGCTCTGTGCTGACAGCTCAAAGCCTAGAACCTGCTTTGGATTCTGTGTCTCCCTCTCTCTCTGCCCCTCCCCTGCTGATGCTCTGTCTTTCTCTCTCTTTCTCAAATATTAACACTAGAACTCCCCTATGACCCAGCAGTAGCACTGCTAGGAATTTACCCAAGGGATACAGGAGTGCTGATGCATAGGGGCACATGTACCCCAATGTTCATAGCAGCACTCTCAACAATAGCCAAAACATGGAAACAGCCTAAGTGTCCACCAACTGATGAATGGATCAAGAAGATGTGGTCTATTATACGATGGAATACTACATGGCAATGAGAAAGAATGAAATCTGGCCATGTGTAGCAACATAGATGGAACTCGAGGGTGTTATGCTGAGCAAAATAAGTCAGGCAGAGAAGGAGAGATACCATATGTTTGGCACATATAGGAGGATTAGGAGGAACTTAACGGAGGACCATGGGGGAGAAGAAGGGGAAAAATAGTGGGGGGGAGGGAGGGAGGCAAACCATGAGAGACTCTTGAATGCTGAGAACAAACTGAGGGCTCATGGGGGTGGGGGGGAGCAGAAAGGGGTGATGGATATGGAGGAGGGCACTTGTGGGGATGAGCGCAGGGTATTATATGGAAACCAACTTGACAATAAACTAAGGGAAAAATAAATAAACAAATAAACATTTAAAAAATTTAAAAAAAAAAAAAACAGTGCCTGAGACATAACAGGCACCATTAAATACTGAATGAGCAAAGGATCACTTAGCTGTAAGGCCCCGAAGCTGGAACTTAAACCCTGAAGTCCTTTTGCCCTTACCGATCTGCCTACCTACTCAGTTCTGCTGTTCTTCCCTCCCACACCTTTCGGAAACAGGACAGAGAAGTATTTGGATCATTTAAGGATTCCCTAGATTAATGGGTTTTTTGGGGTTTTTTGGTATCATAAACATCGGCTGCTGTTATTTTACTTCTTTATTGCTGATCCTCAGATTGTCCAAAAATCAGCACTTTTAACATTTCTGAGACAGGAAAAGGTTATTTGCAATAAGTCATAACTTTTTTTAAAATTTTTTAATGTTTTTTTCAATTTCTGAGAGAGAGAGAGAGCATGAGCAGGGGAGGGTCAGAGAGAGAGGGAGACACAGAATCTGAAGCAGGCCCCAGGCTCTGAGCTGGCTGTCAGCACAGAGCCCGACAGGAGGCTCGAACCCACGAACCGTGAGATCATGACCTGAGCCGAAGTCAGACGCTCAACCAACTAAGCCACGCAGGTACCCTAAGTCATAACTTTTTGATTATAGGAAGGTAAGACTCCCTAACTCTAGCCTGTATCCAAAATATGTTAAATACGAAGAGCGAACATGAGATTAAGTGTCATTGTATAATACAACTTAATTTGAAATTCAGTAGAACCAAAAAAAAAATGTACTGTGAATCAAAGAACGTTTGGATTTTATTATCGTCTGATTATAGGACAAGAAACAGCAAATTACATTGAAATAGAACTGCTTTGATAAAATGGATAGTAAATTAATGAGTCATTACATATCTTTGCTACATTGTCTTCCTAATTTAACAGTTACTTTATCCTTTTTATTAAAAGAAATGACTTGAGTTTTTGTGTAATACAGGATGTAAAAAGTTTAACAGTTTCTAATAACTGCATTAATACAAGGCATGTAGTTATAGAAGTGTTTGCTAATTAGCCCCTATCTATGAATGAAGCACACTACATTGGAATTATTTTTAATTAAATCAAGTTTCTGTTATAAAGCAAAGGAATAGAATTCTAGATGGCACTCTGCCATCGTTGTTCTTTGATGGACATTAACAAGTGGGAAAAGGCTTCCTTTACTTGGTTACACTTTGAAATAAGTGGCCAATCATTATTAATTCATTTTGCACTCATTGTAATGGCATAAATCATCATAAATTCATTTGGTTTAAAGTGCATATAATGTGTTCTCCCATAGGAGTTTCCTTGTAATTGAACTATTAATTAATGCATTTTTTTAAATATGACCTTTTTTTCCCCCCTCCTCTGCTATTCCAAGCCAAGGGTGGTTAGTGGCCATTTCTTCATTCATGATATTTTTTAAGTGAGAAGAACAAGTTTGTTCTAACTAGGCCTGTTGACTGGCCGGACTGTCCTAGGAGAGACCAGATCCCAAGAAAATGGTTATGTATATTAACTTCCAGTGGGACACTAGTAATAATTATGAAGGTTCTACAAGAACTTTTTGCAAAATTCTCTGAAATGCTATGGTTTTGTAAGAATTCCAGTAAGACAATGTCACTCTCCCTTGATAAATATGGCATGGTGCTGGCTTCTTTTTGCACTTCCAGTTCTCAAAACTCCCTGTGGCCACTGGTTTTCAGACAGCATTGGCTGCCATAAAATTCACATTCCCTTGCCTACAGCAAGGAGGCATTCTATACCGGAGGTCCCCTGTCCCCTTGTTACGCAGTGCACTTCCACATTTCCTTCCTTCGGTCCTTTAACTTATCCAGTGCTGTGTCCTTCTTCATTCAGGCTACACTGGCTGCTTAGAGGGCTTGTAGGAGCTCATTCTAGAATTGGCCTGTGAGGTAACCACAGGATTCCTATGAGGTCTTCATGCTTCAAGGGAAACATGGGAGGGAAAATATAGCCTTTCCTCAAGGGAAATAAAAATTACAGATGGAAAGCTAGGGAAAAAATCAAGTTTACAACTTTTTAAGCTATCCTTTCTTATTTAGTGCTATTTCAGCCCAAATAGAAACTGTGTAAAAAATACCACTGCATGATACATGTTCGCATCATGAATGTGTCATGTTACTAAGATCTGTGCTTGTATCAAACTAAAGGTTTGAGTTCGTGGTGTATACAACTGGCAGTTGACCCTGTGTGTGTGTGTGTGTGTGTGTAAGTGAAGAAAAGCCGTCTATCCAATAGACTGTGGAGAACTCATGGCACCACTATTATCAGGTCCAGTCTCTACCAGTTAGAAATGAAAGAGTGAAAAATAAGTGAAATAACAGCATAAAAGTATTATTTATTGTTAAATGGTGCTTAAAATAATATCCAGTGCTTATTTGCTTATACAAATGTAAAACTATACTTTTTTATAGTTAATAAAGAGTTTTCATACAATAGACATTTTACAAATATAGGGTGCATTGATAAAGTAAATCTACATTTGTAATAAGGATAAATAAATGCTCCAGAAGACAAATTTATTATTACCTAAGTAATAGCATCCGTGTGTGTGTGTGTGTGTGTGTGTGTGTGTGTGTGTGTGT